>NC_061098.1:61831139-61863639 GCF_015104395.2 Macrobrachium nipponense | reverse complement strand
GTGTAAATCATCTAGAATTGCATTGATTTTATTTAAGAATTTGGATTTTTTTTTATATATCATCTAATAGTTTTTGGAAGTACTGGAGCCTGCTAAGTGGACTGTTTTGTGTGAAGGTGGCCTGTATTTTCAGGGTAAAGAAAATCAATGATGGAGTGACACATGCAGCCAAGGTGTTCCCTAATGGTTATGTGACGATGATTCTGATTGGTGCCATAAAGGGTTAGTGTTATTCTTGTTTCGTTTTGATCTCTTCTGTTTTTTAAAGGAGTTTTCCTTTCATATCTATTGAAAGGACTTTTGCCTTGATTCTAGACTATTTTTAGTAAAAGATGTGAACTCAAGTCATGTGCAAAAGTTGTGGCTGTAAGGGAGGAAAAGCAAACCTGTGGGAAATAAAGATAGTTGTATGAATTAGCCAGACCACTGTCTTATGTCCAATTCATGTGCATCGCCTGAAAGATTTGTTTTGGAATCAGAGGTAAGATTTGGAACAAGGTACAGCCCTATTTGACATTACCTCGTTCCAATTTTCACCTCTGGTTCCAAAACAAAGAGACAAGAGGGAACAGATGAAAAGTAACAGGCATAAAAACCAGTGCAGTTTGTGGGCAAAAGTATCTCTGCACAGAGCTTAATACCATCTAGTGTTGCATGCAAGCATATTGCCAAGTGTGCCCCACTATTTAAGTGGTTTTCTGTAACGTCTTGCTAAATCGTTAACAATGATACCTTTGGTAGTTCTACAAGAGATTAGAAATTTGATTTGCATCTGATTTGAAGCAATAACAATACACCAGTAACCCTCGTTGGGGTTCGGTGTTTTTATGTCTTCAACTGAAGTGCCATGGTGTATTTATAACTAATGTACTATTGTTTAAAGTTTGACTAAGTGCCATTTTTAGGAAAGGTGAAAGGTACATCGTTATCATAAGCTTGGAGATTTGTGGAAAAAGTGAGTGGTGAAAGTTCACAGAGGCTCTTTTCATCACAAGGAGTTGTAAGTGATGATGATGATCTTTATGGTTAGACAAGGTGAAAGTATCACCAATAAAATTAAGATAGTATATTGGACAGCCTTACACAATCCAGCATAAAAATGCTTTTGTTCCCATCTACCAGGTAGTGACAAAGCATTGGGACTAGCAAGTGAGAACCATTATTCATATTTCATTATGGTTATTGTTGGTAGCAAAATGCTTTTGTCATTTTTAAGTTCAGCAGTGGTTTTATCTGCCTCAGCTGGATAAGTATGAGGGTATTGTCTTATTGGTTTGGGTTTTGCTGATGTGAAATAGTTGTTTGATTACATTTATAAGGATTGTAATTTCCTTGGAATTGAAGCAGAGATGTATTTTTAGACAAAATTGAATTTATTATTAAGGACTGTACTTCAATGAAATGAGACAAAAAAGCAGTAGAAAAAAAGTGAAAAGTAAAATGAGAAAAAACAGTAGAAGAAAAGTTGAAAGTGAAATGAGAAAGAAAAGTAGAGAAGAAAAGTTCAAAAGAGGGAGAATTATAAACTACCAGAAAAGTGTATTTTTATTTTTATTATAAATATATGTAAGTAAACCTTGCCAAACTTTCTGAAGTTCTGGGAATAGTTACTAATTTTATTGTCCAAATTCCTAGTATGTAATTTTTTTATTCATTAGGGAAAAGACATTGCCTGGTAACTCTAGAAGATTAAAAGCCTGTTCATTAATCACTGTGAATTGTTTAGAAATATTCTTAGCTATAGAGAAACCACGTGGTTTGGGTAAGGAGAGCTGGCAGAGTTCCAGAAGTGCTTTGGCATAGCACATAGTACTAGGAAAGATATAAAAGAATGTATCTTGGGGTCAGTAATTTGGAAGTAGTTTTAGGGTATAGACTTGTCATTTGTGAATAGGTTCTCATTTGCCAGCAAAATTATATTTTTGTATAATGGTTTTGTATCAAAAGTGCAACTCATCCAGGCTCTTTAGTTTCAAGAAACTATGCAGTCCAAGTGGTAGTTTACTGTAAGGTTTATAATTGTGGAATTATTACTAAAAAGAATACATATCAATAAATGTGCTTCTTTGCATTTTGATAAATACTGGTTCTATACAAAGTGTACTCTACAAACTGCTTTTTGTGTATATCAAGAATTTTAGCTGATGCAGCTTTATGTATTACCATCATAAAATACTCTAACAACACCATGAAATCAGATTTCTAGACTCATATAGGCCTTGTCAAAGTGATTTGTTTTCAAGTGAGATAAAAATTTAACCAATGGAATGTTAATAAGTTGGAAAGTCAGATGGGAGAAAACCAAAGGTTATAAACGAAAGAGTAAAAAGTTAAACTCCATAAGGTGGTAGTGCTGTTGGTTAGGTATATCTTAGTTTTACCAGATCACTGAACTGATTAACAGCTCCCCTAGGGCTGACCTGAAGGATTAGATATTTTTACGTGGCTAGGAACCAACTGATTACTTAGCAATGGAACCTACAGCTTATTGTGGGATCCGAACTACACAGAGAAATGAATTTCTGTTACCAGAAATAAATTCTGCTGATTCCTTTGGTAGTTGAGCACGTAACCGACTCATCCAACAAGGAACTAGGTGTACCTCACGCAGTGCTTTATAGGCATTACTTAGGTTTCTTTGCAGCGTCCTTTCAGTCCCTAGCTGCAATCCCTTTCATTCCTTTTACTGTCTCCATTCATGTTTTGTTTCTTCCATCTTATTTCCATCCTCTCTTAATAGTTGTTTGAACTTTGAACTTTATTTTTGGTGCTGAATGACCTCATAGGTCTTCAGTCTTACTTTCCACCCTCTCATAACAATTGTTTGAACATTATTTTATGAGCTGAATGACCTCTTAGGTCCCCATAGGTCTAGTTCCAATAAAAAGTAAAAGAAAGCAACACAGCTGGGCGGCACGAGGGTCTGCAAAGCGCACCACATATAGTACCTTTTGTATTGCTGAATGAAAGTAACAGTGATTTCTGACTTGTGTTTTTGACATTTGCAGGTAATGGTTCTGGCTTCATGAAAGTGGTGGAGAGATTGTTGCGAGGCGTCTGGACACCCACGGCCGTCGAAGTCATGCAGCCATCCTTGTAAGTCAAGATTTGGTTTTTCTTTCATCTTGTTGTTGCCAAATGAGAATTAAATCAACAATTTTTAGCAAATGGCAAATGGTTTCAGGTGAAAATATGTTTTAGTCCTATTGGTGTATGATCTATTATGTCAGAGGAACTTCATACTCAAAATCTTTTTTGCAAATGTTTATTACATAGATGTAAATCTCTTTGAAGTATAGTGAGTCTAAGTTTCTGTTCATAATCAGGGAGAAAGTATATGGTATTAAATCAGTGCAACCATTTGATTTACTTCCCAACTTTTCAGGTCAGTTCTTGCTTTTAGATTTAGAAACTCTACACTTTCAGTTAGTTTCCCAGAGCATTTCATAGCAGTTGAAATTGATTTTTAAATAAAGGATAGGTGATTTGAAATACATAAATAGTATGAAGCTCATTTTTATTCTTATTAGTTTTTATCAATGGGCACACACCATGTCAAGTGCTGAGAAGTTATGGTAATAGATAATTTGGTAAGAGTGTATATAAAATGTATTTTGTAAATCATTTCCATTAATTTTGTATTTCTAATTCCAGCCCAACCAAGGCATCCATTGCTGCTGGCATCATTTCGTTCTGGACAAGAAACCGATCTCATATCAGCTCCCCATGCCCTTGTTTACTTTGGCATTGTATATTCTTTGTGTATTTCAAGGTACGTCAATTAAAATTCCATTTTTGTTATGTATCATTTTTGTTGGAAAAACAAAGTCCACAGTATTATATATATAGTATATTGCTAAATTGATCAGTTGACCTCTTCAGCCTGAATAAACATATAGAAATAATGCATATAGGAGAACATGTATGAAAAATGAAACAACTGCTTGTTAGTCTTTCAGGTAACTCCAGAATTGTTCGATGGTCTTTTAACAATTCTCTCAGAATGTCGTGGCATGGTAGAGGCTGCATATTGGTTGGTCGTTGGCTTTTGCCAGATTTCAGAGATTTTCCTTGAAGATAAAATTGAACAGAGCAAATCAGAAATAAGACCAACAACCAGTATGTCAGCCTCTACCTTGCCATGACGTTCCCAGAGAATTGCTAATAGATCATCAAACAATTCTGGAGTTACCAGCCATAGATTCCTTGTATTACGATCTTTAATTGTTTTTTAACTAGTTTGCAAAGATTCACTAGCCATGAAAAATACAAATTGAGTAAAAATTATGATTTTTTCCATTTTTCAAACATGTTCTATGCAGTGGAACCTCAATTTTCATGCATAATCCATTCCAGAATCTAAGGAATAATGTAAATATAATTAATGCGGTCCAGACCCCAAAAATATTAACAAAAAATGTATTTTACAGGGAATAAACAGTTTCGTACAGGAAACAATGAGAAATAAATATAAATGACTAATAAAATTAATAAATGAACATTTAACATTTATGGAAAACACCTGTTAGTGTATGGAAAGACGAGAGGAGGGAGAGGGAGGCGGAGAGGTTATTGTTTGGAAGGGGAATCTCCTCCAGAAGGACTTCAGGTATCAAGACTAACTGGGGTTACTTCTCTTTGCTTTTTAATGGCACTATCTGAGGTTACTTCACTTCGTTTTTACTTGCACTAGGACCAGCTTGTCGCACGACAAAATGTCAGAGCATTTGTTTTCTGGCATTTCTTTAAAATTTGCCTAAAGTTAAACACGGCATTGTCATTAAACATGGAGAGACAGACTACATCATTCTTCTTTGCAAACATGCCCTTAATCCCTGAAGTAGGCACATTATGTGTCCATTCGTTTCCGAATGTTTCAAACCAGCCTCTGCTGGTCTTAAGTAGGCATTTACTCACTAAGATTGGCATGCAACTTCCTCAAACACTTTACTATTAGTTCTTGAATTCTGTAGTGTTTCTCACCTTTTTTACAGGAGGGCTAGCACTTGGAACTTTCTTAGACCCCATGTTGCTTATTTAGCAGTTGCTCTCTAAAATAAAAAAAAGCACAAAAACAACAAACACAAAAGCAGAATGGGTCACGAAAGAAGATGGATGTTTTGTAAGGGTGCTCAATACAGGGCCCGGGGCTGCCTCAGTGGCATGTCGGTTTGGTCTTGGCCTGCCACCTCGGTGGCTGCGAGTTCAATTCTCAGGCATTCCATTAAGGGGTTAGAGATGTATTTCTGGTGATAGAAGTTCACTCTCGACTTGTGGTTCGGAAGTCACATAAAGCGTTGGTCCCATTACTGAATAAACCACTGGTTCCATGCAACGTTTAAAACACCATACAAGCAAACAAACAAGATACGGGAAAACCGAGGAAACGTACAATAACCGAGACAACATTTCGTAGGCACAAGTCTACGAAACCGAAACGTATGAAAAGAGAGGCGTACGAAAACCAAAAAAGAGGTTTGACTGTATTATTAATTCTGTTTATTAAAGGTTGAAGAGGCCAACTGATGAAGTTGGCAAAGCTAACTACCTGTATTTAGCAATATATATACTATATTTATACTTCTTGTGGACTTTATTTTTCCATTTAAAGATCATGAGAAAGTGATGATACCAAGTTATTATCATTATATGAAGTAGTCTATTTAGACCACTGAGTCAAAGTGCTAAACTTTATTGGAAATGCTCTCTCATGAGAAAGAGCTTGTGTTGTGGATTTACGGAATATTTTAATTAAAGAAAATAAGATAATTTTTTGTGGTTTGTATGCTGCATTATTTATGATGTTTTAAATGGGAATTGTTTTAAGCAAATACAATTGTGCGTTGGGGAATTTGAAGTTTTACCCTGGTCTTTTAACTATGAAATTTAGTTACTCAAACAAAATGCCCACACTAGTACAGACCCATGTTTCAGAGAAGCCAGCTTCTTAACCATAAGGATTGAACAGACTAATTACTTCTTGTTTGCATATCACTGGTTTTTTAATTGTATTTTTTAAACTTTATTCCCACTAATTTTTCTTTAATTATATCTTTTAAACTTTATCCTTACTAATTCCTCTTGTAACTCAAGTCTGTGCAGTTTATGATTTGGTTTTTTTTTATTTTGTGATATTTTTAGTTGTCACTGGTCAATTGCATTGTGACTGAATTAAAGGTCTGTTTGAAATTCACATAAATTCATAAGCACGAACAAAGCAAAGGTTTTATAAATCACTGCCCACATCAAGAAATAGGGAAGAGGATTGTTCCCAAAACTCATCTATGTTCAATCAGACACTGACTTCTCATGAGTATAGGAATATTCTTTCATCATTATAAATAATAAACCTCAATGTGCACTTATGTATTGATTTTTCTGGTCAAAATATAGGTTATGGAGTCATTTTGAAGCTGAAACAATCATATTATTAGTTTTTTTGAAAATGGAAAGCAATAAAATTAAAAGGTAAAAATGAATGGTGAAGTTAGCTGAACATTTTGTATGCTTGACATCATTTGCATTATTGAATTCTTTCAAAGGCTGACAGTTTGGCAGGGTAACATTTAATGTCAGAATTTCAAGGAGTTAATTTGATTTGGCATACAAAAATAAGATGCATATATTTCACTGCAGTTTGAATTAGGATCACATTGATATGATCATTATACCCGCTGTTCTTTCTTAATAATGTCTACTTGCTTATACCCTAACTTTAGAAACCCTTAACTCACACAGGAAAGAACGCCTCTGGCACCTTTTTGAGCTGTGTTGATTGCTGTTAGTTTTAAAATTAACTTAGGGTATGAATTGGTATGAACTTTTTTATGAGAAATATGTTTGTGACCAGTATGTGGTATTAGGTTGAAATATTTGTGTAGTATAGTATTAGATTTTTGCACTGTTTGCTATAATGTAGCATGACACTAAAGTACAGTTTGTAGGTTATTGTTGGGCACTCCTTTGAAATTTTTTTTATGTAATTAGGACATATGATTTAGAAACAACTGTGTGTAGCTTATTACGACCATTGAGTCACATTGCTGTATTTTTAGGGGTGTTTGCCCAAAGAAGTCATTTATAAATTAAATTACAATTGGGAAAAGTGAAGTGAGAAATATGGCCAGCCTAGGATGAAAAGTAAAGGCAAAAGGAAATGTATATTAAAGCATAGAGAACTTTGCCAACGAAGGTGCATAGTAGGCAGAACCTGGTAGAAACAAATACCTTGTGAGAAGAAGGGTTCCAGTGATACTGTCTTACAGAAATTCAGGTTTAACCATTTTTCTGTTTCTCCAAACAGCTCAATCTCTGTCCTGGGTATCCATGATCCCTTCGTGCCTTTCGAGAACCTCTTCTGCGCCCATCTTTCCTTGGTGGCATTTGGGACTCTCTGTCTCAGACTCTGGCTGGTAGGAAGGCTGCCGCAGCTGAAAAGGGTGGTGATGCTGTCAAAAATGGTAATGGGAAGAATAAAAAGGAATGATGAAAAGAAATGTTCGTGTGTGTGTTTGTCCACTAACTCAAAGGCATGGTGGTGACAGACATGTTGTAAGTATTTTATTTTTTTTTTATTTGATGTTAGACATAAGGCTATGCACAAGATAGTAATGTTTATCTTGCTGTATATAGCAAAGAATGTAGTGACCACCTGGTGTTAAAGGAAAATTATACTGAAGAATTTCCAGCATTTGGACAAGAATAGTAGCAAAATCTTATAAAAGTTTTCAACTCATTGTCTCATTGGAAACCACTAAACCCACAGTTCATCCAACTTTAATTTGATATCAATGAACATAGTTTCTGATATTTACCCTCATATGCAAGTCATTGTATACCTGTGGGTCATACTGAAATTTGGAGGTTGAAATCATACGAGGGAGCGTAATAGTTCTTTTGAACTGTGTTTGTTCAAAATTTCAGGAAAGTTTTGCCATTACAAGGTCATTCTTAGACAATAGGAACCTTTCTGTTAGTATATCTTTTTCTGTTTAAATCTAAGGTTACTTGAACTGGTAATCAATGTTTCCAGTGTGGTAAAGGACTATTTATTGAATGTATTTAATATTTATTTCAATACTGTGTTTTGATGGAGTATCTCATCATTTATGGTAAACTACTATTATCGTAGTGTTGAAAAAACTTGCTCATAAACCATTACGTTTCTTGATTTCAAATAAAGTAATTTTTCATCCTAGTTTTAGCCAAATGGCCTAAGTTGTTGCATCAGCATAATAGAAATACATAAGGCTCAAATTTTATAAAAGTTTCCCAGGTCGAGTGTGCTTTACATGAAGTGTATACAATACTATACTTCATTTTATAAAGCATTGAAATATCTGTATGTATTTGTCAAAGCATACTGTGCCTTTTTTGCAAGATTTTAAGTCACATAATAAGAAAACTGATGTTTGATTTTGTTTTAGAAACATGAAATCCAATTATGCAAATTCTTTTCTGCCATCTTTAGAAATTGATTTTGGAAAAACATTATTTGGTGAATGATGTCTTAGTTCTTAACAGTTCAGTTAATTTTTTGAGCTATGTGAGTTTGGAGTGGTTGATACTAGATACTATATGTTTTTGTTTTTTCATGTAGACTGCATATACTAAATATTTCTACTCACTGGTTTAGCAAATTTGCTGTGATTTGTCAGCATTTTTTCGCTGTGGGGTATTAACAAACAAAAAGAATTGCGTTATTGGATTGCAGTTGATAAGAAGTACTAATCAGTAACACTGGTAATTTTTAAAGTTGAAGTTAAAGTGTGTTCATCATGTAGAGTAAGGCCAGTTTTTTTTTATGTAATAAAACTGAATGAGTATAGCTAATCTATTTGGTATTCATAGGGGGGAGTTGAGTTTTTTCCAGTTAGATGTCATCTTTAAGTAACGAATAATAAAAATTATTAAGGGCTACATTGAGAAGGATTTTATATAGATTCGTATTCTTTGGGAGTTTCGTACTGTTTAATCTTGAATTCACTGTATGAATAAGAAGTGCTTTTATAAATCATCTTTTCTTTGGTGCTGGGTCAATAGAACCGACATAGATTAAAAACAACTTGATAGTGTTCCTGTTTTACTTTACTATTTTTGTGGTATAATTCTTTTGCTCTGGTTAAAGAAAAACAATTCCATTATAGGGTTGACACATCATCTGAGATAAGAAATAATTTGCATGTGTTCAGGGACCCATTTTGTGTACAAAGGCATAATTGAGTACATTAGGCCTATTTACACTGTTTAATTTAGAACACTGTCTATTTGGCATATTTAAGAAAAAAAAGAGGGAGAGAGTTGCATGTGACTTAATTCCAGGTCTCAGAGCTATTTTTTATGTCTATAATGTTTGTTGTATCAAGTGGACAACATTATATAGAAAGTTAGGGATGAAAAAGATCTTGCTCTCCTGCTTTACTCATACTTTCTATTTTGTTCCAGTTAGATTTTTGAGACTGTCGGCTGACTCACAAGGGACCCACCTTGTGAAAATCGGGGCAACGATATTCAGCACCATCAGCTTTGTCACAATTCGAGTTTTATTGCTTCCTTTTAATGGTTGTTGATGGAAGCTGCTGAATACAATTAATTTTAATCTAATTGCATCTTCATTTTGCAATACTGAAGTGCATTTATTTTTAAATCTGAGCTTGTTAAAAGGTTGATTTCATTCATTGCTTATGAAATGAAAGGTTACTTTTTAAGGTACTGTATAGTTTTTCATGAAATGAATTAATTCAATAGAAATATTTTTAACACTTAAGATGAAGGAACACTCAGTCATCAAATTTATTCTCTTCATTTAACATAGATCTTTTATTGCTGGAAAATGAGTAAGGATATGCGAGCTTATTTTCCAAATGATTATGTTGTATTCTGGGAACTGAAATGTACAAAATGTCACTAAGTCACAACCTTGAATTTTATATGAACAGAGTGCCATTTTTGATTGCATATCTCCATTGGAAGTCGAGCAAGATATCGAACATATTTTGTAGTCATTGTTTACTCAGTCCAAGATATGTGCATACAAGATTAATGCAGAAGCACGTAGTTTATGCATCCCATGCAGAAGTATGGTCCACAGTGTTACTGCATACATCTCCCCCATCCCCCAATCTTTCCGTTGTCCACGTGGCAGAAGTACCCTTCAAATTCCTTCTAAAAAATATGTAGTTATTACACTTTTTTAAGTGTTTTTTAGTCACCACTTTTAACTCCCATAGTCTTACTAGTCACACATCATGTAGATGGAATTCAGGATCATTTTTCGTGGCTGTGAGCATTGCAGTGATCTCGTTGTTGGCAATGCCCCTCACCCGTGAAGAGGTTTGTCCAAAGAGTTGTCGTTATCAATTAATCCATAAGTTTCTGGGTGAGCGTTGAATGCTCAGATTGTCTATTCAGAAGATTTCGTCATCGTCATCTCTCTCTACCTTGTTCCTTTCTCTATTTCTCTAAAAGAAAAGATAGATACTAACATTATTTTCACATGTAATAAGTGCAATATATTCTGTACTGTATACAGTATTACGAGGTTGAACTTGACCTATATGAGTCCAGGACTCATCTGTTGTAAACTATACAAAGATTTACAAAAGACACTTCTCACTGCACACATCAAAGGAAAATATCCATGATGACATGATTTTATGGGAAATTTCAATATGAACTTGTTGAAAATTTTTGGAGAAAAATAAAAAAGAATGACACCCTAAATTGTTTTATATTCCTTTATTCATGATGAAAGTTGGATTTACTACACTTTGATACAACAGTATTATAATTTTAGTACAGAGAGCAACATTGACTCTGTATTTTGGAATAGTTACTTGAACTGTGTCTCTTGAAATATCACGAGTGGTATGGATAAGTTACAACGTCACGAGTAGATCTGTTTCAACATCAAGAGAGAGTGAACTGAATTTACAAGCCTACATAAAGTTTTGAACAACCATTCAGCAAATACTATAGTGAAAAAAAAGGGAAGTTAAGGGGTCAGAGAGCAAGATAAAGAGATCCAGGTAATAAGTGGAGATGAAGCACACAAGGGTCTAAAAGGTGAAACTGCAAGAAAACCAGACTGATGTACTGAGAAATCATCATTAGAAAGGTTTAGTACAGATGACTGTTGGAATCACAGCAAAATTATAAGGAAAACATATACAGATGAAATTCCAATTAAATATTTTTGAAGCCAGGAACTTGTAAAGTATTTTTTTAATAGAGAAAAAAAAAAGAACTGTGAAAATTTAATTTGACTGCATTGGGTTTGTAAGAATTTGCATGATTTTGCTGGTTAAGGTACTGTATTTCATATAATGAAAGGGCACACTTATTCCTGTCATTTTGTATGAATGGCTGTTATTGATTCAGTAAATCGTTGCATTTAACATTAATTGTTATGTATTTACACCCATAATGTAATCACATATAAAATAAGTAATCAAAGCTTTGCATTTTAATATTCTGCCATTAAACTGCATGTTCCCGACAATAAGATTTGAGACTTCCATCTACTGATGACTTTGCCAAACATCACACTAAGCTGTGAATAATTGCAAAAAAGTCCTTTAGTAGTAGTGCAGGGATGACAAAAGATTTTAGATTTTCCAGCGTCAGACCCAGTAGTGTTTGTCTTCTGTCTTATATCCATGTGGTGACAGAAATTTGCTTCTCCTTTGCACTTAGCAATTCCTTGTGGGCTCTCTTTGTCATTCCACTGCCATGCAGAAGACAGTAAGTCACTTTCCAAGCTTTTCAGTATTTTTTTCCTGTATTTTTCCGTGAAGGATGCTGTATTTATGATAAGCTATGTAATTACATACGTGTTAGTCATATACCTATACAACTACGTATATTGAGCATGGTGATGATGATGATGACTACATTGAGCATGTGTGATGATGATGATGACTACATTGAGCATGGTGATGATGATGATGACTACGGTATACCTTAATGTATTATTATCTTTGCTACTATTATAGTTCTTGCAATGCATTTAAGTAATATTCTGTGCATCATTATCATGATAATTATTTCTTTTACAGTAGTACAATCTTGCCACTGCAGTTGGTATGAAATGTTTATTATTATTGTAACTGAATATATTTTATATATAAAGTGTTATAACACTTTTCTCAGCTTTGCTTAGCACAGGTCTCTCTCTGGTCTTGGGTGAGACATGGTAAGTACATATGTAAAAACCACTAGTTATACATACTATTTCAGGAATTGTGTATTCTAAAAGGTTTGTTTATTGCAGTTTTTGCATATAGCTAGAAAAAAATATTACTTTTTTAAAAATGGTCAAGTTATGGAAGAGCAACCTCGTAAAATAGTTCTCATAATCTTTGGGATAAGGGTCATGTGGTATTTTGACCTATCATGCCATGGGACATTTTCTTACTGAAAATACACCTGTGGTAAGAAGATATTACCTTTAACAAAATACACTGAGAAAGGAATTTAATGGAATGGATTGTTGGTGTACTATGGGTCTTTGTCCTTTAGTATCTGGTGTAACTGAGTCTAGTGTTCCACACCAAGCCTCCTATGCCCTAAACACCATGCCACACTTTGGGCGAGGGCTTATGAAAATTAAGGACAGTTGTAAACATAAATAGCTAACAAATAACAAAGGTGAGAACCTATGTCACAGTTAGAACTTAGCCCATGAGACACATCCCAAATCTCCAGTGATGACCTGTGTCCCTATTTCTGCTCCTAAACTTGATTTAATGTTATGTGTTATAGTATCAACATCTTGTTAGACTTGTGGCATTTCTTCAATACTGAGATGATTTGTGTTAAAGGCTATTTTTGTTTGTTTTTTTTGGTTTGTTTTGCTTGATTTGTTTTTGTTTGTATGGTGTTTTTACGTTTCTTGGAACCAGTGGAGTGGTTATTCAGCAACAGACCAACGGCTTTACGTGACTTCCGAACCACGTCGAGAGTGAACTTCTATCACCAGAAATATACTACTCTCTCGCAACAAAAAAAAGTTATTGTCAATCTTGTCCATGCTATCTTTTTGCATCACTCTCTACTACAAATCTGTGCAGTAAGAATTCATTGTTCAACTAACTCAAAAATATCAATACCTACTGAGGACGATGACCCAGTTCTGTCTTAATCACAGCATAAATTAGAAACATCAGGTTTTAGTTCTTATAATGGCACCAGGTCTTAAAATGCAGGAAATTTCTATGAATCATAACTTTAACAATCCAGTCAATCACTCATTCTATGAATTATGGTGTCTTGGGGGTAAATTTGACCCATTCTCAAACAAAGGAATGTAAGAAAGATAGTATGAATTAAATGTGACTACAGAATTGAGGAAGTTATTTCAAGATGTAATGCAAATGGCCGTATGTGGTGGAGTGAAGAATGAAAGAATCAAGACGAAGATTCCAAATTTGGATAGAGTAAACAGAAGGAATTCTACAAAGAAGAAATGGTGAAATTGAGGTAAGGTACGAGAGAAGTCATGAAAAAGTAGTGAATCAACCAACCTGGGACATAGTGATAGTCTAAACTTCCACGGACTCTTAAAATGCTATTGATTTTTTTTATGGCAGAAAGATGACGCAGAAAAAACAAAATGTAAGCACATTATTATTTTAGGGTGAGGTTGCCAGATCGTATACCCTTCTACTTTTCTACACCTTGACACAGCCTGCTGGCGACCAGTTACCAATAGTGCTTAGCCATTAAATCATATTGAGTTACAATAGACATATTAAAATCCACTGTGTCTTTGTTATAATGTATCTGGTACTGGTAGTCAGTTGACTGTGATGGGCCAATAGTATGGAGGAGGAGATCATTGTCGCAGCAGCCTTATCCTAAAAAAATTTGCTAAATGGAAAAAGTTATGAAGCTGCTAGCTCCATGCTCTTTACTACCACAGCTGTGACTCGACCACAGTCCAAGTAAATATCAGGTACTACACTTTTTAATACTCAGGTCCTTGATATATGAAAGTTATTTGTGAGCTTTGTTTGTTCAATAATTGGATGGAAGTGAAAAAAAATCTCTGGTCATCTAAAGTGAGACCTTAGAGAGAGAGAGAGAGAGAGAGAGAGAGAGAGAGAGAGAGAGAGACGAGAGAGAGAGAGAGAGAGAGAATCTGGACTGATAATGAAGGCCGGCTCTGAAAAGGTTTTGTGTATTTCCTGAAAAAGTAAAGTAGGACGCCACCTGGTGTTTCTCCCAGGTGCTATTTACGTGTTCTATTTGTGACGGAGAACTTGCGTAAATTCAAGTGTGTGTGTGTGTGTGTGTGTGGGGAGGTTTATGCATTACTAGAAAAGGACGTAGGCCTATATATTATAATATACGAAAAGATATAATCACGCAGACATATGGGTGTGTAATGGATAACCTTGCCCATGAAATTTACCATAATAGAGGCCCATTCATTCACGAATGATCACAGAATTCGTGAGACAAAGAGACAACGAACCCATTAGCAGTGATTGCTATCTGTGAGGGACAGAATTGGATGTTAATTTAGCGAGTGTTTGAGAGAATAAATTTTCATGCCTTTTTTTTTGCCTTTTTTTTTTTTTTTTTTGACAGCACACAGGTACCTATAAAATCTGTTGACAAACATTTTGAATGATAGGCCTACATATAGTACTATACATGCATTAAGTTACATATGTCCTTTGATATCCAATTCGGTCTACCTCGGAATTAATACATTTTCATATATATTAACAAAAGGGGAATTTTGTAGTTGATAATAATTCGTCCTTTCGTGGATTCGAACCAGCACACAGAGGAGAAATCAGGACTTCAGTGTGTTACTGACTCGGCCAAGAACCGAATCCACGAGAGGACGAAATTATTATCAGCTAAAATAATTCCTCCTAGGTTAACATATATGAAAGTATTAATTCCGAGGTAGAGTGAATTAAGATATTAAAGGACAGTTGTAGCTTAACGCATATGAATCACGGTGATGTGATAAAAATTCATACTATACTGCACATGTTGGGTATACACACAAATTTTTGCATTACGTACATAAATGGTATTAGGCCCAGCTGATTTTATAGATATTTAGGAACAAATATATGAATGTTGAACACTGAAGATATTTTCTTAATGGAGCTCATTTTGCAAAACATGATCAAGTTAATTTTTTTTGCCATTAGCATACTTTTCCTGTGTAATTTCAGACTGCTTAAGCATAAGTCCAAATAGGCCTATGTTTTTCACTCCAAGAATTCTGATGCTTTTAGGAGTAAAAAAATGTTTTACATAATAAAGTACTACTATACATTTATCCAACATGAAAGGGGGCCCTACTCCAGCATTGATAGGCCCTATCTGATTATCCTCTGATGAACGACGCATTAATAATCGATTCTGTTTGGATGATTGTCCATCCGTTTGACAGCAGAAGGATTATCAAAGGAGATGATCCTTAGGTCCTTCTGAAGGATCCTTTCATTAAGTCTGACGTGAGCCTTTCCGTTCACCCAAGTCGTTATGCTAATGGGAATAGATCAATGTGGTTGTGGTGCTCTTGATTTCTCTAATGGGGGTTACTATATAGAGCAAAGTAGGCATTATCTATATACTACACACACACACACACACACACACACAGACACGAATTTTCATATATTTTGAGAGTATGTTTCCATCTGGATAAAACTTACATTCTTTTATAAATGGTTTAATCAGTCCTGTTCTCCTCAGGCGTTTTTCTTAGTATGTATATCCATCTATCTTCTCCCTAATGTAGCCTATCAAATAGAATTCTAACAGCTGAGATGTATGTCAAGAAAACAGACATTTTGTAATATTAGTTTTCAGTACTAAACTAGTATTGTAGAGGAACGATTAGGCCTAGCATTAACTATGGGTATACACAGGTAGTCTTTAAGCTATAGACCTAGTCTATTGGCTTATGATTCGCAGTATGATATATCATAATAATAGCTTATACCGTAGGTAAAGAGCAGGTATAGAGGCTTTTGGTTAGGCAGATAGAAAAATATACCGTTCAAGGTTTTGTCGGGAAGTTAATGGCATACCATTGAAAGAAAAGTATGCCTAACCTAACTCTTCATGGCGGACTATGGAAAATATTGGTCACTGATACTAATAGACCTGTGTTCATCTTTAAATGACATAATAGTTTAACTTTATAGAGATAGTTGAGTTAGTGATGATGAAATTCATATTAATCTGTCCAAGAGCTAATTATCATTTTAACAGTATCATTTTGGCGTTTTCGGCTTTTCGCTACATGTATAATAATAAATGGAAGAGTTTTAGTCTTATTATGACAAAGGAATAACGTCGTATTTAGTTTCATATGTCACGAAACTTTAAAAAAAATAGTATCTAAACATAATCTGTTAATGTGAAATTAATGTCTATTCAATCACTTCAAATTTATTATAGGTTTTTAAGTAAGCGAAATTAGCTACTTTTATGCGGTGACGAACGAATACTGAAACGCCGACGGACGAAAGGTGGATGTACAGTTTGCCGCTAGTTCTCGTGAAATTCTGTTGTATTTCGTAGTTATTATCGATATATTCGAGTTTTTATGAATAATTTCGGACGATTTTCAGTGCCGACAATATACAGGGGGACTTCTGTAGAAGGTAATATGCGCTTATAGATATAAGTTAGTTTTTTTTACCCGTCACTCAGTCCATTGAATAGGTGTCGTTAAAATTTACCTGTCAACGACAGGTCATGAACGGAGTTGGTCTAGCTCACCAGTATGGATGAGCCGATGGATTACCTAAAATTCTTCTGACTGACTGACAGGTGGTTGTATGTGTGGACTTAAGGGTAGCAACCATTTACCGCCGTAGGATTTCGCCAGCCACTCTGACCATGATATGAATGAAGTAGTATGTAGGCTATAGGACTAATTCATTTCTTTTGTTGTTTATGACCATCTGAAGTATGAAGGCTATAGGTAGGCCTAATTAATTTCGTTGTTAGACCCTGCTGCTGTATTTGTAGCCAGATATAAGAACAAACTATATAATAGAAAAATATATTCACATGTGATACAATTTGGGGCAGGCCTAGGCAAGTTATAGTGAAAGTAGGCATCACAATCCATTCAAGAATAAGTAAACAACCCCCGGTTCTAATTATTGTAGTGTTTTTGATGCAACAAGCCTTCACATCGAGTTTCCATTATTTTTTCTTATCAGAATTATTTTTCTTATCAGAATTATAGAAGCTATCCATCTACTATTCCTCAAGCAAGGGGAGGAACGCAGTGATGCCATATTTTCTTCTTTTTCTTAATAACATTGGCTTTCAACAGTGTTACCATAGGCAGTTCATCTTATTTTTTTTTACTTTATTTATGATTTAATGGTTAGAATGCGTATTTTCCAATATACAATTATTTACCGTGATGTTATAAAACTACATGTCACTAGCTCAATATAAAGTATTTTTGATTGAAGAAAGTAAAGGATTTCAATAAATTTCATTTGTATAAATAAGGAGGATATGTTTTATATCTTTATTTTCACAATAAAACGTAAAAAGCAAAGTGAAGAATTTTTTTTCTTCAGTGCCGTGGCCTGTGGTCGGAAAAGCCACGGAGGGTTGCCAGATGTCACCAGAAAGCCACACTAATAGACGAAATTCCTCAAAACGACAACCCTGGGAGGAAGGAGACTGGCAGTAAGGCAACCCTTCCCAGAACTTTGCATTAATGCCCCTACTCTAAATATTCTTCCTAGCCTCATTTTCGGATAGTTATGAGTCCTCACTCATTTTGAAAAGGCTCTGACGCTTGATCATGCAGCTTTTATACTCCGATAGCCCAGGTGTGCCTGAACTCCAAGTCACCTTTTTGGGGCAGGTAACATCTTTGCTTCCCTGCTGTTTCTTGCCCACACAATGTCATGTAGAGGTGATCCAAGTTAATGGTGGCTTGGGAATGAAACAATCAATCCAGTATGAGAAAAGGTGAGCTCCACATCCCCACAGCTCGGGTTCGATCCGGTTGAGATTTCCCATGGGTAAGAGTCAACTGAATTCAAGATGGAGGCCAACCTCGCCTTATAAGGCTGCGTATGTTGTTTGGGGCAATGCTTTGGTTGGCATCGTGGGCGCATACCTGCAGATTAAGGAAAGAAGTCTATGTCTAGTAAACTAAGGAAACTCATCAGGAGCTTAATCAGATTTAGAGATTAAGACAGGAAACAACCACCTACTCCGCATGTTTTCCCCAGGGGACAGTTTCTTGTTGGATGAGTGGTTTATGTGCTCGCCTATCAATTTGGTAGTCCAAAGTTCGACTCCCCTCTCTGCCAACGTGGAATCACAGGAATTTGTTTCTGGTGATTAGAAATCAATTTCTCAATATAAAGCTGTTCTGATCCCACAATAAGCTGTAGGTCCCGTTGCTAGGTAACCAATTAAAATAAAATATCTAACATATCTAATCCTTTGGGCCAGCCATAGGAGAGCTGTTAATCAGCTCAGTTGTCGGGTTGAACTAAGATTTACTTAATTTTTCTTTGGGGCACACATAGCCTAAAGCCCAACCATTGAAGAGGCTTGTGACTGACAATTTTGCTTAAACTCTCCTCTCACTCCAAGGCTTGTGAGCCTGCGTGTACCCCTACTATCTGGTATTTTCCCCATAAACTTATGTATGGTGTTGGCGTCCCACCTTGGTGGTCGCGAGTTCGATTCTCAGTCATTCCATTGAGGAGTGAGAGATGTGTATTTCTGGTGATAGAATGATTCTTGACGTGGTTCGAAAGTCACCCATAAAGCCGTTGGTCCCGTTGCTGAATAACCACTGGTTCCACGCAACGTAAAAACACCATACATAAGACTTAAAAGTTAACAATCTGGTGGCGATAACCTTAAAAACTCTCCCTTTAAGCAGATATTTCACTCCGTTTTGTGCGTGAAGGAAGGTCTGCGCTAGCAAGCTGCTGGAGTCTGCTACATTAGTACTTCCCCCTAATGGGTCCTTGCCTATGCAAATGGAAATAGGATAAAAGATATAACTCTAACTTAAACATTGAGGAGCGAGCTTGCTAGCAAAGTTAACTTAAATGTCCATAGCACTAGCATAAGGAGTGTCTGTATTTGTATATAGGTGCTGTCTTTGGGATAAAATAAATTGGCAATGTTATTGACTCAATTTCATTAATTAGCTAACTGAATTTCACACAAAACTAAGCTAATGCAGCCCCAAATGATAACTAGCTACTTGCAGAAAATAATGTAAATTACAAAGGATTCAATCTATGACATAATGTACATTGACATGAAGTATGTTAATAATACAAGTCTATCAGAATGAAAACACAAGTTAGTTTACTCTATGATACATGCTACGCAACAAATAAAAATGCAGCAGAAATGCTTTAGATGGCTAGGACATGCTTTTCCGCTGTTGGGCTTGATAACAGACTTAGTGAAGTTCAAAATAAATTTTCTCAATGCAACAATACTGATTAAGTTAGGAGACAACCCTAGACATTCTTTCTGGATCAGGGGCTAGGATTGCGTGGTGGCTCTACCAAGGCTACCTGGACTTCTATGCCCTCTACTCAAGAACCTTAGACCAAGATGATCCTTGTGCAGGTCTATGGATTTTGCTACCACTGTTGGAACAGGCATTGAGTAGGCTACAGCCTTGGCTGCTGCTACACTAGGCTATTGATAGTGCCTAACTAGTCTGCTAGCCTTTGTGGCATAGCCTCCATATGGACGACTAACTTAGATGGGACTGTTGGTGCGGGTTTCCAAGTGAATTTCTTTCCCAAATTAATAGGTGCAATGCGGTTGGGGTTTAAAGGAAACAAACTTGAGTTGAGAGTGCATGTGAGTTTTGTTACCTCGTCCTTTTCCTTCCATTATGTAAGTGAACTTGTTTATGTGGATCTTACCGGGAGTTGGTCATATTGATGAATATATGCGTACGACATATTCATCCTCTTCCTCCTTTTTGCATCCTTTTTCTGTTCCATCTTTCTTCACCTTTAGTGCTCAGATGACTCAGGACTTCTTCCTGACCTTCAAATGGTGATCAGTTGATTGAATAACCCTGACCGTACATGTGGGAGACTGATGTTTATTTTTCCTTGCAGAGTTTGGCTTCTAGTTTTGTTTATTGTGAAGTTCTACTTTTTTTGTTTTTCGTATCAGGATATTTATTTTTGAGTTTTTTGTTTTTGTTTGGTTGTTTGTTTTATCGTAGAGAAAGGAGGAAAATTGATGTCATATCCTATTTTTCTAGGTTTCTTTTGTGAACTTAGAGAATATTTTATGTATTTTGCTATTATTTAGAATTGAGAATCTGGTCCAGTCCTGAATACCTTGGGTTTCTTCAACTTAGACAAAATGTTAGGGGGCAATGATAAGACATTGCTCCATAAAATCACAATTGCATGGCAGGAGTTTGTCCATTTCAAGGCATTGTAGATGGCGTTCTTTCTCAACCAATACAGATTTTAATTGAGGGTGTAAATAATTTTCTAAATGCCAAGGGAATTAAAAAGGACACAGAAGCATTCAGAGAAGCCACAGCCTTATTGGATTTGAATAGAGGGGACTTGGCACTTCGCTGCTGTAGCTTTCTGTTTACCAAATGCCAAACTTGGATGGAACTCCAAGCATTTCTCAGGACCTGTAGTACTTAGGGGGGCGGGTGCGGAGATATTGTCCGCGATTTGAGGGGTTTTCATAAGATCAGAAAAGGTGGGAGGTCGATGATTGAGTTTAGTTCTCAGGTTTTCGACACCAGCAGGAGGGTTAGTAGAGAAATTGAAAAATTCCCAATGGGTAAGTTTATGGTATATTGCAACAGCCCAATGGTGAGTGTGTTATCATTTTGAGGCAGTGGTTGATTTATAGTGTGGGCACTATGATGTTACATATGGGCTTGGCGATTTATGGTAATTGTGATGTAGGGTTTAGGTGACGAATGGTTTTTTCGTGGGTTTAGGAGATTACATTTGCAGCTGGTGTGCTTTTGGTGATCTTTTCTTTGGAGTGTCAGAGTTGTTTTGGTGAATTCAGTCTTTTGATAGGTGTTTTTATTTGGGTGGGTAATATAGTGTTTGGTTTTTCCCTTAGTAGTGATGGTGATTTTTGGTGTTAGGGGTTAGTTGGACATGTGTCTGTCGTGTTTATTGGATTTGGAAGGACAATTGTTCGTTTGGGCTGGCTCGGGACGACACTACGGGTGATCTAAATGTGACTGTTGTTTTGTTTTATGGTACAAACTACGCTTGTTAATATTGAGAAAGAAACTGAGTCTTTATTAGAGATGATTAGAAATCAGGTTCAAGCAGTAATAGCACCTTCACATTGCCATATTCCTGGAGATTGTGTTGCCTTTGGGTGTTTTAGAATCTACTTTGAAGACCGCAGTGTATCAATGGGGTTCAAACAGATTTACTGGTTTACTGGGTATACATGGCTCTCACATGATGTCACAGCGTCGACCATTTATTAAGCAAGGGACACTTAATCACTGATTCCCCCAGTTGTAAAGGATTCACGTGGAAGGACAACTTGGAAATTGAAAAACGAGATAATTTGTAGATTTTTGAGATAAGGGAACATCTCCCTTCCATATCCAGACACTTTAACTGTATGACATAAGATCTACTCTCGTAATTAGTGAGCAAGGATGAATCCCAGTAGCTCTTGTATGTCTTCCCTCACTGCAGTTGGAATTTGGGCACGTTATCTTCGTAGCAAAAAGGGAACCCTGCTCCACAAAGGGGGAATGCTATCCTAGCTGCCAGGGAGATGTTCCCAGCTTGATGTCTTCCAACATCTGATGGTTTTTTCCTTTCTCAAGGCATTGTTTGTCCTTGGTCTTGGAGTCATGTGACTGAGCTGGTGGTCAGTTCGATCTTGTCTTCACTGGTGTGATCTGGAGAGAGATGAATTTTGTGACCCTAGTAATAAGGGCAAAAAGAGTGGGACAGATAAAGGCGTACTAGGGTGTGATGAAACAATGAACAGGCCCATTTACCGTAGGGGAGCCAAGGCCTTGGGCCTTTTCTTGCTGACCTTGGCTGGGAAACTGCTCTCTTGCACCTTCAGTCAAGTCAGAGAGTGTATTTTATTAAGAATAGTGACACGATGCTCTTTAAGTCCAATTTCAGTCATGATTTGGAGTGGGTAAAATGTAAAAATAACCAAAACAACAGAATATTAGTGTCTAATCCATAGTTTTCAAGGTCACTGAGAAGAATAGTGACGTTCCTGATGCCATTTAGGTCCAAGTTCAGCCCTGATTGAGGGGGGCGGGGTGCCGATGAGAAAGGGTGAAATGTAAAAGTAACCAAAAAGACAGATATTAGAGCCTAATCTGTAGTTTATGAGGTTGCTGAAAAGAATAGTGACACCCCTGATGCACTTTTATGTCCAAGTCAGTCCCAGTAGGGAGTGGGGTGAGAGGGGTGGGAAGTGGGCAACTTAAAAATATGTTAAACGACATGTCTTTTAGTTCTAATTCATGTTTTCAAGGTCGGTGAAATGAATAGTGACACTCTTAATGCCCTTCAAATCCAAGTTCAGCCATCCATAAAGAAAGGGTGGGGTGAGAAGGGGAGGGGGAGGAGTGACTGTAAAAATAACTGAAAAAGAGTGATATTAGTGTTTAATCTATAGTTTTCAAGGTTGCTGAGATGTATAGTGACATTCTAAAGCCCTTTATTTCCAAGTTCAGCCCCAATATAAGGGGGTGGTGGGGGAGGTTGAGAAGCAACTATCTTAACAGGAGAGAGAGAAAGAGAGTTTATCAGTTATAATAAAGACCCTCCCGGATAGCGCCGGGTTGGTCTACTAGTAAAAAAAAAAAAATATATATATGTATATATATGTATATATATATATATATATATATATATATATATCTATATATATATATTATTTTTAAATTTGAAAGTGACCTTTTACTACAATAATAATTTTAATTTTCTCTTGCAGGATGTTTGCTCAGGAGGATGGTAGGTCCACCATGGTACTATGTGAGCCTTGACTTTTTTAAAATTTCATGTTGAATTTATACATTTGTTAAAATAAAATTCTCAATATAGTGATAGCAGATTGTGGTGATCTTGGAATTTTGTGCCATATATCAAAAAATTATATCCTCTAGGTGCTAAGGGAGTTTTTACACTATATTGTAAAACTGATATCTAGTGGTTTTAATGGAATTTTGTACCACAGATTCAAAATGTTATCCAATTGTTTTAATGGAATGTTGTACTACAGATTTAAAATGATACCCAGTGATGTTCAGGGAGTTTTGTAACATAGACACAAAAATGATATCTTGTTGTGCACTTGTGTATTTATTATTTGTCTGTGGTATTGCTTTAAGCTTATTGAATTTTTGTTTTATTGAATAGTTTATTTTTTATGCTATTGTGTTTTTATGCAGGTTGTTTTATATTTCTATACCCTATGTGTTTCATTGCTTTGCATTTTATTCATTATGTATTATTTGATTATTACTATCTTACACATTTTTTTTTCTAATGTTGAACTTCATTGTTTAAAAAATGTGGATGTTTATGTGTAGTGTAGTATGCATGCTAGTCTCGGCTCACTGTAGATGATGCTACTCTGAAGGATCATTTTTTATTCTAGTTTTTTATTTAAAAAAATAATTATGGACAAATTAATATTAATCTTAAAATCTTGAATAAAATCCTCAAGGTAAAGTTCGTACTTTTCTCAGTTTAAAGAGAAGATAAAGTAAAAGATTAATACCATCCAATTGTGCAGTTAATTGAACGTTGTTACAGCTTCATTGCAAGTTGCATCGCATGTTGCAGTTTAGAACAATTTCAATTAAAAAAAATGTTGCTGTGTATCATTTCACAGTTGAAAACACCGATGTAGCTTCCTAGTTTCTGTTGATTGAAAACCTGTGGGTTGCTTATTAGGTGCTTGTTAAGTGATGTCTCCCGGTGCTTTCTTTCACCCAGAGAATTCCTCGTTCGCTCAGATTGCCTCCTTATGCGTTTCTCTCTCTCTCTCTCTCTCTCTCTCTCTCTCTCTCTCTCTCTCTCTCTCTCTCTCTCTCTCTCGCTTCCTTGCTAGTTTCTAATTTTAAACCCCTTTGCTTGATGTGCGATGATTTTCTATTGTGAAGTGATTTGTAGTGATTAGGAATGAATAATGTTTTCCTGGCTTTTCTTGGAGTTATAGTTAAGGACTTGTGGAGCAAAGACCGGAACAGAAGCTTTCTTTTTGAATTCATAGTTAAAGATTTGAAAGAAATATAAGTTAGTGAGGCAAGGTTTCAAAGAAAGTTATCAACGTGCTTAACTTGAAAACTTTATAAACAAAGGCTAGAAAACATTTCCAAAATTACACAGATAATGCTTAAGTATGTTAAGAATCTCAAGACGTGAGACCTTAAATACAATGATGATTATTCGTGTTCACGAGAAAAGTACGGAATTTTAAAGTCTTTCTCTGTTAGAAATCAATCAGACTTTCTCTACTGAAAGTCACCTTCAGGATTGCATCCTGGTGGAAAATTAAGTTCTGGATTTCATCAGTGGATTTCATCAGTGGGTGAGTGTTAAGAATTTTTATTTCTTCATTTTTTTCAAGTGTTAAGATTCTGTTATATATTTTGCTAATCTCAACAGCACAAGATTTCGTGCAGGTGGATTGACTTTCCCTTTCAGGAAAATACCCTTTTTTCGGTTTAAGATTGTTCGTTGTACGTCTGGTGTGCTACTTTGGTTTGTTAAGTCTCGAGGGATGAAATCGTCTTTTCGATTTGACTGCAACCTATCGTCTGCCATGATACCTTTGATAAACATTCTGAACGTCTTCTATTCTTGGTAATGTTTCTTTTGGCTCTGAACGTTTGCAAGCACCGTCTGTGCGCTTTGGCTTAGTTAACCGATTCTGGCAAATAATGATATCACTTGCGTTATTTAAGCAGCAGAATGGTGGTTATTATGATTTGCTTAAAGCTAAGATAACTTTTTTTTTTTTTTTTTTTTTTTTTTTTTTTTTTTTTTTTTTTTTTTTTCTTCAGCAGTAAATCCAATCGAATATTTAAATGAATTCAGCGCTCTAAGCCTAGGTAAGATGGGTGGGATCAGGTTGAGGTTGTAGCTTGCTTGGCTGACGATGTAAATGTCAAATGATGTACTGTTATAAGTTGTGGTTGGGTTGTATTCGGAAATTATATTTAGGTTGTACTTAGGTTATATAAAGTAAAACTATAGTAGTATTCACGTGGTGTCAATCAGTTTAGGTTAGGGTAGGTCCCACTGATCATTAGAGTTGTTTGTTGTCTACGAATGGAGGAGGAGCCGACCTGAAGCCTGGATCATGAGTTACTGCTACTACTGTGCCTCTCGGCTTCCCTTTCAGGTGGGTTCAGCTCTTGTATAACATTTGTTTAGACTTTCTGCCCTCAATCAGAAACAAAGGAAAGCTTGCTGTTCATAAGTGCATTACAAACAAAGAAACAAATGCTGTTTTGTTTTTCTCTACCTGTTCTTACTTCCTAATGAGCACCATGTCAAATTGTTAATTTTACTAAAAGTGAAGAGAATTAAGCGATTTTTTTGGTGTCAGTAACGCCTTTTAGGAGTATGAAATAGCAGACATAATAAACTAACCGAGAGTACTCCATTCACCTATCCTTTGTTTCTTGGTAGTGTGTAAGAATGTTATTTCCTTCGGTTTTTAGATGATTGAATGAATGAATGAATAAGAAAAATGAAAATTTCATTATGAGTGCCATGAAAAAATGTTGAAATTTCAATCTGCTGTTGATTACCTTCAGATATTTCAAGATTTTCCTTTGATTTAGAATATATTAGGCGAGAGTTTAAGAAAGTTGAATTTATAGTAAATGCAACAAGAGTTTTAATTTTCATTTTATTTTAAAGTGCATTGAGTCAGATTTTTAAAAATGTTAACTTTACAGAAAATGTAAATATCAAGAGTTTTGCATAAACTGTAACCTGTAAAATAAAATTTGTTACAGTTACATGATTTTATATAAGTAGTAATTAGAATTTTCTCATTTTTAAATATAAAACTGTCCTAAAACATCCTTATCATTTCTTCTCTTTATTCTTAGTCTTTCTTCTTCCTCTGCCACAGGTGAAGCTGGACTGAGACAATGAGAATTGACTTTGAAGAGGGCACATACCACACACAATGCCCTGGAATCTCTTTTAAGGGGGAATATCAGGTAAGTGTATTTCATTTGAAGTTATATTCAGGGCCGTTTATTTTTCTGGATGGTCTCACGTTTCCCTGAAATAGATATTTGATAGAATAATTAAAATATCATGCACCTCCATTTAGTTAACACCGCAAAGTGGTTACTCTGAGCCCTGTTCTTTTGTTGTTTGTGGTAAATATTGCATGGCTATATATATATATATATATATATATATATATATATATATATATATATATATATATATATATATATATATATATTCTTTGTTGTGTGTGCAGGTTATTAGGCAAGACACAAAACTCTATAATTGCCCTTGAATGTCAGGCTCTGCTCGTCTAAAGGCATCGGCGAGGCACCCAGTAATAATTGGTGCAGAAATGTATAAAACCGTTTTTGTGCCAATAGGTTCATAACCCTTAATTGAGTATTCCTGCCAATAATTATAGGACTCTCGTTACAAAGCTCTCTCTGTCATGGTATGATTAACGGTAACTGCATGAATGTTTTTTTTTTTTTCTTTTTTTATCTTTTTTGCGCGGGGAGAATGTAACCTTCCCATCATTATAGCAAGCGACATCACTCAAGCACTAAAAGGCAGTTAATGGAACACTTGTATATAATTCAGAAGGCGATGGAGGTCCTATTTTTTGTTTTCGGTAAATTTTTTTTGTGCGGGGGGTCATTTTTTGCGGGTCAATTTTTTGGGGGTGGGGAGATGGGGCTATTGTGCTAATGTGCCAAACGGGCATCCGAAGAGTTTAGGAAGTTATAATAAAATCATTTGACGTTTTATAACTCCTCCCATTTATTTTTGTATTGGATGATTTGTTTTTGTATTTGAAAATTTTAGTATTCAACACCTTTTACAAGGGTGGGTGAATCATGTTTAATGTTTAGTATGTTTTATCGTTCTTTGCTTGTAAATATAGTTTCATTGGTACTGTAATGACAGGATGATTATGTAGAATATTGCAGCAGTGAACTTCATAAATCAATATTGACATTTCTTGCGAATTCGTAATGAATGTCAATAATACGTCTTTATACATCTTTAAAAGTGACGAATGATTCTAAAAACTCGAATGTAATTCCCATCGTATTTTGTACCTAATTGCAGATGTGGGATAAAGTATTAAGTCTAAATGTATATCTAGAATTAGCGCAATTAAATTCGTTAGTTTTTTATATATTTATCTTAATGACATTGCGTGCATTAGATGTCTGTCTTAATGATGATCGATTTTTAATTGTATGAAATTTGTTTGCTGAACCACAATTCACTTATGAATTATCTTGATGTACAGAGACAGTAAACGATCAAAATTAGATTATAGTGAAATGTCATTGGATGGAAATTGAGGATTAATTACACAGCAGAAATAAGGCCCAGAAATTCTGGATTAATTACACTTAGAAGGAGCAGCAGAAATAGGGCTTGGAAATTGAGGATTAATTATACATTCTAGAAGTAAGGCCCAGAAACTCAGACAGATTAATTACACATAGAAGAAATAGCAGAAGTAAGGCCCTGGAAATTGAGGAATAATTACATATAGGAGAAATAAGGCCTAGAAACTGAGGATAAATTATACATAGCATAAATAAGGCCTGGGAATTGAGGGATAATTACACATAGGAGAAATAAGGTCTGGAAATTGAAGAAATTGAGTGTCAACGTTTTTGTTATAGAAGTAAGACTGAAGGATTGAATCGTATTCGTGGTGACAGAGTAGTTTAAGTTTTATTATTTAAAAAAAATTCTGAATAATTTTAATTACAGAATCTCTTCGTTTGGGAATAGGTAGACCAATTAAAAATAGGTATTCTTATTCGTTATGTTATGGGGTGTTATTATCAAAATATTTATCGACAAACATAGCAAATATAATTAACATTTATTTATTAACATTTATTAGCTTTATTTAATAATATTTATTAACATTAACAATTTTGATTTATTTATCAGCATTGGCATTTATTTATTAACATTAACGTACAGTAATTTTTTTCTGCTTATTAACATTAACATTTTTTCATTTATTAACATTGAGATTTATTTAGTACAACAATTTATTTATTAAGAAATTATTTATTAGCATTATTTATTTATTAGCATGCAATTATTTGTAGCACTATTTATGTATTAACATTTATTTTATGAAGTTTATTACAAATGAGATATTTTAATAGGCAACAAGGCAAATTGTTATTGGAGCGTATCTTTGAAGATAAGTCAGGCTAGAAAGATTTTCAAGAAAAAGTTTGAAATAGCTTGTGAACCTAGAATTATTAGAAAAATAAGTTTAAAAAGAGTTTCTGATCCTAGAACGATTTAAAAAGAAAAATAGGTTCGCAAGAGTTTCTGAACCCTCTGCCAGAGGCAAGGAGATTCACATTTTTGGGGGAGAATTTTATAAACGAAATAGCGCTGCTTAGAAAAACATGTTTTTTTACAGTTGCTCAAAAATATTTATGTAAACCGGATGGTGACCGAAAACTTTTCCATAAAAGTTCTTCATTCAATTGCGTTCTTGAATTCTTGACCATATGTCCGTCGTTCAAGAACAGGAAGGAGGAGGAAAAGTTGAAGAATATTGACGAAAAAGATGGATAAGCCAGTTAACACTGAAGAAAAACCTGTTGTCTTTGATGCTTTATAAAACTCAAGACGAGCTTTGGAAAAATTGTTTGTTACGGTATTTCGAGGCAGATAAATCGTACAATGAACTTTTATTATATATGTCAGATGGCTGTATGTACTTGGAGATACTTGCACACCGATTATATATCTACATTATATATTCTATATATAATACATACTAACATATATATATATAGTATATATATATATATATATATATATATATATATATATATATACATACGAGTATATCTTCTTCTTCTTCTTCTTCTTCCCAGCTTGTTCCCATTTTTATATGGGGTCGCCGTTTCGGATGAGCCGTTTCCATCTATTTCTATCTTGTGCTTCTGCCTCATCAATTCCCTTCTCATTTAAGTCTCCTCTCACACAGTCCTTCCATCTCTTTCTTGGTCTCCCTCTTTTTCTTCTTCCTTGCACCTCCACCCTCATAGTATGTCTCCCAGCGTGGTCCTCATCTCTCCTCAACAGGTGTCCATACCATCTCAGCCTCCCTCCTGCACTTTCTTTGATACTTCCACCACCTTAGTTGACCCCCTTATGTAGTCATTTCTGATCCTATCCACTCTTGTTACCCCAGACATCCACCTAAGCATTCTCATTTCTGCCACATCCATCTTCTTCTGCTCTGCTTTTCTCATGCTTGCTGTTTCCGTACCATACAGCATTGCTGTTCTTACCAGCCGTCTTGTGAAATTTTTCCTTTTAACCTAATGCGGCACTCTTTTGTCACAAAGAACTCCCGAGGCCGCTCTCCAGCCAGTTGTTTCCAGCCTGCCTGTACCCGATGTTTTACTTCTTCTTCCATACTTCCTCCAGCGTTAACAAAAGATCCCAAATACTTAAACTTATCAACTCTCCTTATTTGCTCTCCACCAAGCTGAATACTTTCTCTATCATCCCCCTCAGTGGTGGTACACATATATTCTGTCTTGGATCTACTTATTCTCATTCCTCTGTCCTCCAGTACTTGTCTCCATCTTTCCCAATTTCACTTCCAGATCTTCCCTGCTCTCTGCACACAGAACAATATCATCTGCATACAATATGTTCCATGGTACTGTCTCCCTTACTTCCTCTATTATAACATCCATCACTATGTTAAAGATAAATGGGCTCAGAACCGACCCCTGGTGTAATCCTACTCTCACTCAAAACCTTCTGTCTCCCCCAACACTGCTCCTCACTCTGGTAAATACATTCCGGTACATCTCTTGTATCAATCGCACATACTTCTCTGGCACCATATATATATATGTATATATATATATATATATATATATATATATATATATATATAAATATACTTATTATATATATATATACATTATATATATACATTATATATATACATATATATATCATATATATATCATATATATATATATTATATATATATATATATATATACATATATATATATATATATATATATATATATATATATATATATATATATATATATATATATGTGTGTGTGTGTGTGTGTGTGTGTATTATCTTTATGCATGTATCCCTAAATACATACAACCGTCTGACATATCTAATAAAGAATTAAGACTCTGAAATGAAAGAATCATTCAGACATTTTTCATTGTACAATTTACTTGCTTCGAAATACTGTTAACAAACAAGTCACCTGTACCTTTATATGAATAAAACTAAAAAGAACTCTCTTTCCCCTGGGTTTTCCTAATCTTACGTTAATTTGAAGAGATGTTGTCATTGAGGTACTTACGGGGTTGTTGATTTTTTTTTTTTTTATTTAAAAAAATCGGATTTTGTTTTCATTTAAAACGGTTTTATTTTATTTAAATCGATTTTTTTTTTCATTTTATTTATTTAAATCAATTTTGTTTTCAGATTAGTTACTATTTTCAGCAATGCATGTAATTGTATGGCGTATCAGAGACAAAGAAAAGGCATCCATATCTATCACTGAAGCAGTTTAAAGGGAGAAATGTATATTGTTTAGTTTAAATTATTTTTTTTTTACTTAAATCAGATTTTTTTTATCTTATTTGGTTATTTTTGGGTTATTTTTTTATATTTATATAGGTGCGAAAATTCTGATGGCACCGTTGGAAAGAGCAGAGAAAACTCTGTGAGGATGGCTATTCAAATAAAATTTACGGCGAATTGTTATAGTGATAATCATTATTATAAATAATGATTAGGCTATTTTTAACCATCTTATTTCCATATATCTCTTGATTTTTTAGGTACGAAAGTTCTTAAGACACCATGTTTGCTTATTTAGTATTTTTCTATATTTTAAATTTTTATATCATGATAATAGTATGATTTAAATCGTGGATTAAAAAAAAAATCTTTTGATCAATGCTGGCAAACCCTCTCCAAGGTTATAAAAGGGGCGAACATTTAATGAACGGCATTGGAACTTCTGCCCTCCTCTGGGCTACTACCCCCTTCCTTACCGGTGCCCTTGCCCCTGAAGAAGACGACTCTAAACTCCTAAAGAAGGTAACGTGCAGATTTCAAGGTTATTAGCAGTCGGTCCCATCGCCTGTTTTCTACTTGTGTACCTTTCATACTTCCTGAGCGAGTCCTGTATTGTGTTAAAAGTGTATAGTGTTGTTGGCCCTCAAGCCAGAAGTGTTTCCCAGTAATAAGTAATTCCCTTCCTTGTAAGTGATCAGTAACATAACTCATTTCTGTGTGATATCCAGTTGTTAGGTACCTTCCATACATCTCCCCCTCGATCCTTGACCACGTGCCTTATGCAATCTGTTCAACTCCCAACTGCTCTCGTTACACCTGCAGTAGAGCAGCCGCGTATTCTGGATTCTCATCTAGTGTGCTCTGGGAAAAATTTCCCTATTGTTTCCTTCACTCCACGTGTCTGGAAACCTCCGGACACGTGTCTAACTCATTGTTAATTGTTATCTGTTTTATGGGGTCCTTACGTCCTCCATGAACCAATGTGGTGTAATCCTTTCATTTCTCGTGTGATTAAGAGTGTAAATATAATTAAGCTAAACCCTAGTGTTTACCTAACTATTACCAAATCTGAAGTAGGCCATCTGCCGTAATTTCACATATGATTGCCCTTCTTTGTCAGGGTCATTGTCAGATCAACTATACATTATCTTCCACAGTTGTGCACAGATCTTTTTGTTACATTATTGCAAATCCCTTACAATCAGCTATTAGTGAATAACAATTGTGAAAAGCTGCTTGCAAGAGTAGAGACAAACCTGTAAGACAAAGCATACAGTTTCCTTTACAAGCACACGAGGGGAACCAGTCTCCACAGTAAGTAAAGTGATATTTTGTGTTTTAGATATTTTATGTTAGGTGTGAGAAAATTTCATGGTTGCTAAATGAGTGAGAGAGAGAGGAATATCTTAGGCCACATGCATGCCGAATTAGTACCAGTGAAAGAGAGAGTAATTAACTAAATACACTAGCTTTTGATAGCTACTGCATGATAGCTCACATGCCTTTTGTATTAGGTGAGCTAGGAAGTGTTGGTCAAAGGAAATAGTACCATGTTTCTTTCCCAGTTTATCTCGGAATGAAGTAGCCAAAACTTAGCTAGGTACATGTGAGAAACCATGAGGTAGAAAATGGGAAGATTCTGTTCCTCTCATTAT
>NC_061098.1:61785056-61813139 GCF_015104395.2 Macrobrachium nipponense | reverse complement strand
ACACACATATATATATATATTATATATATATATATATATATATATATATATATGTATATATATATATATATGTATATATATATATATATATATATATATATATATATATATATTATATTATATTATTTGTAGTACTTGGAACTGAACATTAAACAGTAAATTATCAATATAGCAGTAGACAACCAACCACCTTTTTAAATATCGTCCATAAACCCTTTAAAAAACAAGAAGACAGATCAGTTTCACCATTCTTAATTACCATTGTTGTGATCAAGTGTTTTAACAACTCAGCAATTGCTAAGTCTAAGAAGAGAAAGTCTGGGCGTCATTCACATTCCTTAGATGTCGATTTAGACTTATGGATATTCTCTCTCTAATAATCTTTGGATTGGCGTCAGTTTATTTTTTCTTATAGAAAGGCTAAGAGGCAAAGAAGCCGAGTTAAGAGGGATTAATGTTAAGGTTCGTGGTAATGTAGATAACATCATATTCTTTTTTGGGAGTTGGGTGTTAATTCATTTAGTATCGTGTTACATATTTATCATCAGACGTCGCTTTTGGTAGTTCTGCTTAATTAAGGATTCGTGCTTTTAACAAAAAAACATATACCTATATGATACAAGTATACAAGTAAAGTAAGGAAAGCTTAAGGTATACTTTATGGTAGTATGACGCCTCTTAATCTTTAGGTCATAAGCAGCATATCAAAGAAGATATGACCTTTCGTTATTTTCTCATCTTATCTGATAACTGTCCTCTTCTTTCCGTCTTTCCCATTATCCTCTGTAACTTCTTTCGAATGACCATCATATTCTTCGGAAGCTTGAATTTGAAGTCATTGGCCCCGTAGGCTTGTTCCATATGAGTAGGGGTTCGTCTTTTGAATAATAATAATCATAACAATAATAATAATAATAACAATAACAATAATGATGATAATAGTTGCAGGTCCACAATAATATCGCATGAGAGTATTATAAGGTCTTTAATGGATAATAAAAGCTTTCGAACCTTGCACTAGGTTCATCTTCATAGCATCTTGACTGAATATGAACCTAGTACAAGGTTCGAAAGCTTTTATTATCCATTAAAGACCTTACACTCATATGCGATATTATTGTGGACCTGCAACTATTATTATTATTATTATTATTATTATTATTATTATTATTATTATTATTATTATTATTATTAGATTTTCAAAAATTCACGAATCGTATCTCTCCATTTTCACATTTTCCCATAAGAATCAAAGAGCATTTCCTATAAACATCGCTCACTAGCGTTCAGCTACGTTCCCCATCACTTTATGCAGATGTAAACAGCCTAGAGAAGTATTAGTAGTGGCTGGACAGATGTTGTCCGAAACTAATTGACGCTGACTTCCATTTTTTGACCATCTGCCCCTCATGTGACATTATGACCGTCCACTTAACAACGTTGGTAGAGTCTGTCGAAGCTCTGTCAGTCCTGTTAAAAGCTTGAGTCACTCTTTTAGCTTCGAAATGTTAATTCTGGTGATGCAATCGGACAGGTTTGACTTCCATTTTTTTGTTTTTTTTTATAATTACTTCAGGGATTCATTAATTTCTTTTTCCGCTCAGTATCTTAAAGTGAGTTATTGACGCATTTTAATGAAGTATAATGATTGACATCAGAAATGGGTAGTGCCGTTAGTGCATCTCTGGTGGCAAACTGTAGGCATTACTTGAGGGTTTTTGCAGCGCCCCTGCGGCCCCTAGCTGAATGCTGAATGACCTTTTAGGTCCCAGCGCTTGGCCTTTGGCTTAAATTCTATCTCCAGTTCAATTCAATTCATTCATTCCTTTTACTGTACCTCCGTTCATGTTCCCTTCCATTCGACTTTCCATCCTCTCTAACAATTGTTTCAAAGTGCAACTACGAGGTCTTCTTCCTATTAAGTCTTTCAAATATTCTTACTATCAATTTCCCTCTCAGAGCTGAATGACCTCATAGGTCCCAGCGCTTGGCCTATGACCTAGAATCTATATTGTATTCTATATTATTCAATTCGATGTCAGTATATGGATTGTTTTGGATATATGACAACACAGTTACAGTAATATATGATGTTTTCACTCGCACAAACAGCGCCTCAGCGGCGTGGTTGGTATGGTATTAGCGTCCCACCTCGGTGGTCGCGGGTTCGATTCTCGGCTATTCCATTGAGGAGTGAGAGATGTGTATTTCTGGTGATAGAAGTTCACTCTCGACGTGGTTCGGAAGTCACGTAAAGCCGTTGGTCCCGTTGCTGAATAACCACTGGTTCCATGCAACGTAAAAGCAACATACAACAACAACAACAACACACGCACAAACGCGCACTTTTTACAAGTTGCATGAAAAGGAGCCAAAGTACTTTACCTTTAGAAATTTTCTTAATTAAAAAAGAAAAGCCTGGCCATTATTCAAGAATCATTAACCCAGTGACTCACGCTGGCAACCTACATTTATCACAAAGCTCCTATAAATATGAGCGTATCCTTTCATCCATTACAATTGTCAGGGAAAGTCCCTGCACCCTTAGTCGACTTTAGGGAGGAATCTAGGGCTCGTTCCTTGCATTTCGTAATCTTTAAGGGATTTTCGCCTCTTCAGTATACGATATTGTTTGGGGATTTTCCTTGTAGGTAACAAATGGCTAGTTCTTTGGAAAGTAATTCCCATGGGGACTTTTCCTCGCTGATTTCCCCTGACAGTGACCTAAGAATACTCTTGAGAACGTATCTATTCTGAATCTCGTGATTTGTCAAGAATATGATTCGATTGCCTGAAAGCCCTCTAGCTCCTCTTGAGGGAGTATTGATTATACCCTGCTTCCTAATCGCCTTCATATGTGTTTTGGAGGTCATTATTTCAAATGTCATTCATTTTTCCTCGAAAAAAGGCATACAGACATTTCTGTATGCTGAACACCTCAGAGGTCGTTATGTTCAATGGAATTTGGGTTTCTCTGTCCTATTGTCATGGAACATGCAGCTCACACTACTTGGCCAAGAAAAACTGCTTTTACCTGGTTTTCTGGCCAAGCACAATTTTTTATCTGCTTTTTAGGCCAAGTAAAACTGTTTACCTAGGTTCCTGGTCAGGAAAAAATATTGAAATCTGATTTCCTGACTAAGCAAAACTTTATCTGGTGTCGTGGTTAAAGAAAACAAATGTTTTCACCTGGTTTCCTGGTCTGCCGAAAATATTTTCACCTGCTTTTCCGGCCAAGCATAAATGTTTTCACCTGGTTTCCTGGTCAAGCAAAACTGTTTATCTTCGTTTCCTGGCCAAGGAAATATTGTCTTTGCCTGGTTTCCTGGCCAAGGAAATATTGTCTTTGCCTGGTTTCCTGGCCAAGCAAAAATATTGTCACCTGGTTTCCTGGCTAAGCAAAACTGTTTTTCATGGTTTTCTGGTCAAGGAATACCTGTCTTTACCTGGTTTCCTGACCAAGCAAAAATATTGTCACCTGGTTTCCTGGCTAAGCAAAACTGTTTTTCATGGTTTTCTGGTCAAGGAATACCTGTCTTTACCTGGTTTCCTGACCAACAAAAATTTTTTCACCAGATTTCCAAGAAAACTGTTTTTCTTCGTTTCCTGCTAATAGTTTCAAGACCAACAAAAATTTTATAACCTGGTTTTCTGGCTAAACAGAGGTATTTTTTTTTTTACACAATCACAGTGTCTTTACCTTGCTCCCTCTCCAACGAATACGGTTTTATGTCGTTTCCTGCCAAGAATTTTATTGTAACTGGTTTCATGGCCAAGCAAGACTATTTTTACCTGGTCTACAAAAAGCTCTTCTACCTGATTAAGAAAATGCCTTTACTTGGCTTCCTGGCAAGAAAGGACTGTTTTTACCTGATTTCCTGTTCAAGCAAAACTGTTTTAACCTGGTCTCCCACCTGATGAGGAAATACTCCGTTCGTCTCGTCACTTCCTGGACAACGCATCTGGCAAGCCAGACGTCGAAATGACTGCAAAGCCTTTTAAAGGCTATTACCACTTCGTGTTTATTCTTTTGAAAAACTGCCTCGACGAGGCTTTGATACGCAGGCGAATTGAAATTACAAATTCCCCTCTCCCTCTCTCTAGTGTCTTTTCGTGTTTATTTTGGTTCGGTGTCTCTAAAGCTGAGTTATTCCTCTCTCTCTCTCTCTCTCTCTCTCTCTCTCTCTCTCTCTCTCTCTCTCTCTCTCTCTCTCTCTCTCTGTCGTGTTTGTAGTAAGACTATTGTTTATATATATATATATATATATATATATATATATATATATATATATATATATATATATATATATATATATATTATATATATTATATATATTATATATATATATATAAAATATATATATATATATATATATATATATATATATATATATATATATATATATATATTATATATACTGTTAAAACAGAATTCCATCTAATAAAAGGAGACCATACAAACGCCAAAATGTAGAAAGTGGTTGCTATATTTCAGAGACCAAACTGTCTCCCTCAAAACTAGACTAAAGAGACGCCAACAATGAAATAAAAACCCCACATCTGAACAGGATTAAGATGTTGACACAGACACTTTGAATCTCTAACCCTTTTGCTTTTACCCATCTAAATACCGTAGCTAAATCTTAGCGCCTCAGCGGCGTGGTTGGTATGGTATTAGCATTCCACCTCGGTGGTCGCGGGTTCGATTCTCGGCCATTCCGTTGAGGAGCGAGAGATGTGTGTTTCGGGTGATAGAAGTTCACTCTCTACGTGATTCGGAAGTCACGTAAAGCCGTTGGTCCTGTTGCTGAATAACCACTGGTTCCATGCAACATAAAAACACCATACAAACAAACAATAAATCCCTGATTAACGTCCAACAAAATCCAACCCCTAAAGATACTAGAGTATATGAAATCTCTTGCTTCGACTGTGACCAATCCAAAATCGGTTTTACAGGTAAATCACTCCCCGAGAGATCAATACAATATAAATGTTCAGTTAGATATGGACAATGCTCAGCATTTTTAACACATAAATAACCATTATCACAGAATAAACTGGAATTTGCCATGTATAATTTATAGCAACAATATTCGGTTCAAAAGTCAGATGGTAGAATCAGCTTTGGTTAAACAAAGAAACACCTTATATACTTCTAAAGGAGGTAATGAAAACGCTTGCTTCGACTGTGACCAATCCAAAAAATCGGTTTTACAGGTAAATCACTTCCCGAGAGATCAATACAATATAAAATGTTCAGTTTGATATGACAAAGCTCATCTATTTTTAACCACAAATAAATAACCATCATCACAGAATAAACTGGAATTTGCCATGTATAATTTATTGCAACAATATTCGGTTCAAAAGTCAAATGGTAGAATCAGCTTTGATTAAACAAAGAAACACGATGTATACTTCAAAAGGAGGTTGGTACTCAGATGTTATAGATAAAATCTTCCTCCAACCAGCGATTAAGAAGTTTCAAGAGAAATTGTCCACTGGGGTGACTTAACAGCTGACATGTGGACCTCTTGCTATGAATATCGTTTTTCTGTGACTTCTTATTCATCACCTGTCTGAAGAGAGAGAGAGTTTGGTCTCGGAAATATTATAGTTTATATATGCTCCATTTTGATATATATATAATATATTAATATATATATATATATATCTAATATATTAGCTATTATATATATATATTTTCTATATATTAATAATAGTGTGGGGATGTGCAGTCCGTACAAAACCTGTTTGTTTTTGATAAGAGTGTTGTTTACATGTATATATATTTATATTTATATATATCATTTTTATCCTCTATTTATATATTCTCCAGCAATGTAATCGTTTCATAGCATAGTATGTCATAGAAAATTCAATTTTTTTTTGTAATGCAGAGATTAATAAATTTTAAGGGGCGCGTTTTCGTATGACTAAAATTACCCATAAATATTATAACTGCGTCCCAAATCAAAGGAACAAAGCAGTTCCGTATCATTTTCATCTAACACGAAAATGTATCTACATGTGTTTACCCTGAAATATTCTGATAACATGCATTTATTTACAAAAGCGTTCCCAGATGACCTCTACGTAAGCATAATCCTATCCTCTCATTCTTCAAAATTGTCACGTTGAGCCTTCCTCGGCCCACATTGGACCCAAAGGCGTTTATTTATTAATAATATCCCATTCGTAATGAGGGTGATTTTAATGGGGTTTCTTATATCTCCTATATTTCAGGATTTCAAGGATTCAGTCTCTCTTTCACGGGTATTTAAAACAATAGCAATCCATTCATTTCTTAATTAAACCTTTCGAGGACCCCTGAGTACTTTGGAAAACTGCCCTCTTGTTGAATGAAATCATTTGTTCCCCTCCGTTCCAAGGCAAAACTGAGCTAGATTATCAAAAAGAATGGTTCTCAAGCAAGCTGGGATAATCCGAGAGAGAGAGAGAGAGAGAGAGAGAGAGAGAGAGAGAGAGAGAGAGAGAGAGAGAGAGAGAGAGAGAGAGAGAGAGAGAGGAACTGCACAAGTGTCACTTTATTACATTGTAAACTGGTGGGTTACAGCTACGGCTTGTTGTGTTCTGTTAGTCCTAACTTGAAACCTTTCTGTATTATGTCCGGTATCTGTTTTAGATGTCAGTGGAATTAGATACTTATGTCTCTCTTGTATTTCATGTTGGGGCACTTTGGCGCTTCTACCCATTCTGTAGCAGGCGTCAGGGTAACAGGGCACATACCCCTTATCTCTTTTCAGTGTCAGGTTGATGAGCCAGTCATGGAAGGTCTTCGTAAATCAAGGGCGAACTGGGGCTATGTGGGAAATTTGAGGGGTCCTCTTTCCTACTGCTTTAATCTTCCAGCGGGAGGGACCTGAATGCCCTCCTCCTCCTCCTCCTCCTCCTCCTCCTCCTCCTCCTCCTCCTCCTCCTCCTCCTCCTCCTCCTCCTCCATTGTCTTTGGAGCTCATTATCCCTAATGCCAATCATCCATGGGTGTGCAACAAAGCAGAGCCAAATCATCTTTTAATCGACGTTCCTGAATCCCGCCCGTCCCCCACCCTCTCTCTCTCTCTCTCTCTCTCTCTCTCTCCACCGGATTTTGGGACCCTCCAGGTCTTGAAAGGACCCTTGATCCTAATTTACGTCCGTGTATTACCGACCCTTTCCTGTGGCCTTTGTAAAGCCCACGTTGTATTTTTGGACATCTCTGTCTTCGTGTCTGTTGTTTCTCGGGCCCCAAAAAAGTAGTTTTCGAAAATTAGCGAAAAGTCCTTTTTCGAAAATTAGCGATTCCTTTCTGCAATATTCCTACATTTTTTTTTAATCCTTCATCGGTAAGAGGGCACTGGGCGATTTGAGAACGGTTCTCTCTCTCTCTCTTCTCTCTCTCTCTCTCTCTCTCTCTCTCTCTCTCTTCTTCATAATGAAACTTTGACTACTTTTTCTTTTTCATGGGTATTTGGCGTATTTCAGAAAAGTACTATTCGTAATTATCAGTAAAAGAATCTTCACAATACTTGTATAAAAAATATTAAAAGACTTAATACTAATTTAACTCAGCCGATGCAGGAACAATTTCTAATACATGGCAACTATTAATTCAGCGGTAGCAATAAAGAAGGTTTTATGAGAGTCAGTTCTTAATTGCAATTCCATAAATCGAGCAATGTCAGCGTGCTGTCCTGTTGCTCTCCGGTAGCCGCAATTGCAGATAGTAAATTCCAGAGTGATAAAATGCTTCTCTTGTATTGGCATGTATTAAGAGATGCCTTTGCATAACTCACTACTCTTCAACTTAAATATTTGAGTCTCCAGGTCGTTCGTGAACTGACAGATATGACTACCAGTCCATTAGAGGACATCAGACAAATGTGTCAACATGGCAGTGATGGCCTCAGGTTCTGTTGGGTAAATTTATAAATGTACTAGTCTTGAATTCATTTGAGACTTCAGGCCATTCATAAAATGACAGAAAGTGACTACAAGTCCATTAGTACTTTATGATGAATGTGTCGACCTTATAGAGATGACCTCAGCTACTATAGGTTAAATTGGAAGGACATGTCACAAAAGTAATTGTCTTTTTCTTGTTTTCTTTATTCTGGAGACTCTGAAACAGGAAACTAGAGTCTTAATGCTGATAAGATTTTATCATAATAGTAGACGTGATTTATTGTACATCAGGAAGCTTTGTCAACATTACAGACATGGCCTCAGGTTTTAAGATATTAATTGGAAACTAGAACATTCTCGCCGTTGAGGTATCGTCATGATATTAACTGGGATGATAATGATACTGATAGAAATAAAAACAAAAGACGTGATGTAATAATGTTTACAATAAATGTAGATGATGGTATGATAATTATTGGAGGGAAAAGAAAAAGAAAAGCAGCAGCCCCAAGTTCCCTCCCTCCCAACCCCATAATCCTACAGCATCATCATCTAATGAAGAACAACGAGAGGATTTTCCATATTGCGTCGAGCATTTCTGAAACAGCGATAGCGCTCAAACTCGAGACTGAAGTCGACTTTATTACAAAGTTAATGAAAAGAGAGATCTAATCCACTTAAGGAGCCTGAGGCCCTCTGCTAAGGAGCCGTAAGCCTAAAGATTTCTTCAAGTGATATGAAGTTAATTCAGTCTTTAATGGACGGTGTGTGAGTGGCAGTAGCTCTGGAGAGAGTGTGGATTTCGTATTCCTTAGCGAAAGGACGTCTGAGTAATGGGGAAATGAAACGAGACGAACAGGATTTTTTCAGTGTGTTTCTGAATACTCTTTTTGTGTTTTTCGTTAATATCACCGGGGGTTATCTCATGCGAAGTTGAACAGGGCCAGTTTCTGATAAATCTTTGCTCAGCAAAATAAGAAGGTTATTCTGACTGTTATATCACTTGCTTTTCCCAGACATTTCCTCTACCTTGACAAATGTGAGGCTGCTAGATCTTGAATGATTCCATAGTAGATGTATTCAATCGTATATGAAGATGAATTCCAGCATAACCAAGATTTTATTTCCTTGCGGATATCAAATCAAACTTCCACACTATGCTATGCTTCACAATGCAACCTCTGTTTACATATTTAATTGCTCTTTCTTTAAAGCAGCTTCCGGTTACATGGTTATTTGCTATTTCCCTAACGTAACTTCCGGTTACATGGTTATTTGGTATTTATCTAACGCAACTTCCGGTTACATGGTTATTTGCTATTTCTCTAATGCAACTTCTGGTTACAAATATTTTCGGTATTTCTCTAATGTGACTTCTGGTTTTATAGTTTTGTTCTTTCTGAAACATAACCTCTGTTTACATAGTTATTTTCTATTTCTCCAATGTAATTTTGTTACACATTTATTTATTTCTCTTATGTAACTTCAGGTTACATAGTTATTTGCTTTCTCTCTAACGTAGCCTCTGGTTACATATTTATCTGTTATTATTCCAATATAGCTGCCTTTTTCAGTTGTATACTATTTTTCCTTATATAACTTCTGGTTACATATTTATTTGCTATTTCTCTAGTATAACTTCTGGTTACATTAATTCAGTCCATGAAATAACTCTAATGAAAGATCGCGCTGGAAATATATACTTCAAACGAAGAGAATATTGGCACAAAGACCAGCGTCTGTGAAGATTACGTCAAAGGAGGTTCTTACTTGGGGTTCTTAGACTTAATTTTTTATCAGATTTTTGGTAAACTCATGTAGAGAGGAATATATAAAGTCTTATACCTGTTTTATTAGAACAGAAATATGTACGGTATTTTACCTGTTTTATTACATAATACATACATATTGCCTATATCTATAAGGTTTTTCAGCATCATCATATTGTTAAATCTTATCCAATAACAATTTATTTTGATCACTCTAAGTTCTACCAAAATTCCGTGCCTATTTTAGTACATATAATCACTCTTTAGGTTTTAGTACATACATTGTCTGCATCTGTATGTTTTTCCAGCGTCGTTACATTGAAATGTATCCAACTGGTTCTACTAAAATTCTGAACATTGTCCCAGCATACACTGTACCGAGTGATTTCCACAAGCAAAGGGACAAAGCATCATCAAACTAATTGATCCTAAAACAACTTTCACACCTCTTTTGACAGAATTGACTATAAAAACAAGCCATTCACGTCTCTTTTGATAGATCTGACCGATTCAGTATCATCATTGTTATCAATGCAAAGGTCACTGCATTTGGCAATCCTATGAATTGAAGTTCAGAGGAGAATAACCTTTTCTCTCAGTATTGGCCGAGGTTAGGACGAGTTGACCAGAGGCAACCTAAAGCTTGGGTTGGTTGTGCAGGTCTGTCTAAAGTACTAAGGAAGGTCACGTGAACGTCCATTATTCAGGGACGTGTCTTGCTGTATTGATGGTGAATCTATATTATATATAATAAATTATATATTCTATAGTATATATATATATATATTTATATATATCTTAATTAATTAATAATACTATATATATATATATATATATCATATGATAATATTATTATATATATATATATATATAATAATATATATATATATAAATTATATATATATATTATATATAATATATATTATATTATATATATATTATAATAATATATATATTGTATTATATATATATATATCTATTATATATATATATATATTATATATACAAGTGTGCCATTGGAAAATGAGGTGTTTAAAGTTCCCATTGTACATGCCTTCCGCGTTATTGATTCTCTCTCTCTCTCTCTCTCTCTCTCTCTATCAATATAGATGCGTGCTCATGTTGAAAAAAGAACAGAATAATCATGAAAATAATAATCAACACATTTTTAATCCATAATCAATTATAGAGAGAGAGAGAGAGAGAGAGAGAGAGAGAGAGAGAGAGAGAGAGAGAGTTACAAGGAGTTACAAGAATTAGGATATCTCAAAGACTTGTTAGTCCATCCGAGGAGACATCGTGTGCTCACTTATCTGTAGGGGCAGGTTTTGCTGTGCATTCAGTGCCCTAATGATTTTGTCTAGCTTTCTTTTAAACTCTTCCATACTGTTGATGTTTACAACTTCTGGTGGCAGTTTATTCCACTCGTCACATATCTTGTATGTAAAGAAGTTCCCACAATGGGATTTGTTGTATCTCTTAAGTTCTAGTTCTATCCATTATTTGTTGTCTGGTTTTCGTTTAATGTAACTAGGTTACTGTCTACTTTTGTTATGCCTTTCAGTATTTTAAATATTTCTATTAGTTGTCCTCGCAATCGTCGTGTTTCTAACCCATACATGTTCAGGCTCTCTAGTCGTCTTCGGTAACCTATTTGCCTGATGGATGGAATTAACTTTGTGGCTCTTGCTTGTACTCCTTCTAATCTATTTATGTCTTTTCTTCGTGTTGGTGACCAAAACTGTACTGCATATTCAAGATACGGTCTAACTATTAATGAGTAGAGCTGCAGCACAGTTTCCTTGTTTCTGTATTTGAACTGCCTCTTTATGTATCCCACTAGTTTCTGTACATTCTTTTCAGCTTTTATGCATTGTTTTGTGGATTTTAAGTCCTTGGTAATAATGACTCCAAGGACCTCCTCTTGTGCTACACTATTTATGTCATTCTCAAGCAGCATGTAGCTGGCATGAGGGTTGTTTGTTCCTATTTGTAACACTTTACACGTATCTATGTCAAAAGGCATTTGGCTTTTTTTTTACCACTCCTATTTTTATTAGGTCATTTCTTAAACTTTCCACTGCATCTGGGTCTGCTGCATTTACGCCTAGTTTGGTGTCATCTGCAAATTTGGCTATCTTGCTAGTTAAGCCTACATCAATGTCATTAATGTAAATAAAAAACAAGAGAGGGCCAAGGACAGAACCAAGAGGAACTCCGCTTGTTACATCTGCCCATTTTGATTCTTCACCATTTATTACGACTCTCTGTTTTCTATAAGTTAGCCAGTGCTCGACCCAGTCTGCTGTTTCTCCTACAATTCCTAAAGCTCTAACTTTTGTCATCAGTTTCTTGTGTGGGACAAAGGCCTTTTGGAAATCTAAGTAAGTATATCTATTGCTCTACTACTGTCGTAAATACCTAGCATGTTATGAAAAAACTCCAATAGGTTTGATAGGCAGGATCTGTTTTGTTTGAAACCGTGTTGGCTGTTTAACATTAAGTTGTTTCTCTCTATGTGATCCACAATTTGATCTGCAACTATGGACTCAAAAATCTTGCAAACGACCGACGTTAGGCAGAATGGTCTATAATTTCCCGGCTCTTCTCTTGGACCTTTTTTGTAGACTGGGGGAACATTCCCTAGTTTCCATCCTTTTGGTGCCTTTCTTTGTTCAGTAGTTTACAGTTCCTGTAGAGTTTATATAGGTGAGGGACTATCTCCGCTTTTAGCTCTTTAATTTCTCTTGGATGAATCCCATCCGGGCCAGGAGATTTGAACTTGTTGAGTTTGTCTAGTTTGTTTTTAATGTCTTCTGTAAATATTATACAGAGAGAGAGAGAGAGAGAGAGAGAGAGAGAGAGAGAGAGAGAGAGAGAGACGGGGGGGCAAGGGGGGTTGCGGTTGGCGCAAACGGATTCACGGATATTCTCTTAAGGCTGTACATGCAAAAACGTCCATATTTTTTCGTTTTGTCATCTTTTCTCTTTTAATGTCAAACTGAAGAGTGTAAATCAATATTTTCGAATGGGGAATGTACTTGATATTTGACACAATTGAGAGGCCTTCCCTAAGTGGTATCTACGAGGCCCTGGAAATCAATTCTTTATGTCTTGATATATCTTGTTTCTCTTTTGTATTTTATATCATCATGAACTGATTTGGGAACTAGCACGTAAGATTAAACCCAAAATAGAGCATGAATCATGAATTAGTAGTGTGTATGTATTAACGTATGTGTATGTATAACTTTCATTTCCAGTCTCCTTTTAACAAGGTGTTTCTACACGTGGAAATTTAATTCAAATAAAACATGGCTCGGGGTTTTTCCTTTGATGCTCGTTGCCCATAGTAATCACAATGGAACGTTCTCATTAAATAAACGTTTGACGTAACTTTTGTGTCGTTGGTGCATTAATTCTATTCTCTGAAACGTTTCTCAAGTCAGATTTTAAGTTGGAACACCTCAGTCTTTCCCATAAGCAATGCATTATTTTTATGTATCTGTTATTTATTTATTATTAGTGTAGTCATATGTAAAGAAAATATTTGATAAGGTCAGTGGCCTTAGTCTTGTCTATCGGTTTCTGACCAAGGTCACTCACTAGGCCTTCACATGCCAGTGATTTCTGGTGCTTAAGTAAGGTCACAGTTCTTGACTGTGGGGCAGGCCTTTACTTGGGAGGTATGTCATCCCACAAGATAGCAGGTACCTGTACCCCGAGCTTGGGTCCTAATCCAGGTATACCACCAGCTGGCCTTACCACCAGGTCCAGGTTAGGCTTTCACCTTGGGAGGCATGTCAACCTACAAGGCAACAGGTACCGTATCCTGAGTAGGAGCCCTAGCCCAGGTACCACCAGCTGGATTAACTAGACCTGGTGCTTCATAAGGTCCAGGTGCCCAATTTCTTAGAGGCATATACCCACTCCGGTTACCCCAGGTACAGGTGGGTACTTCTTGGCACATGAAGTGTTGGACGAGAATGATGAGAAACCAGACCCTTAGATGCAATCCTTTTCATCCATTTACTGTACCTCCATTCATTTTCTTTCCTCTCCTTACAATTGTTTTAAGCTTAGTCTCAGCGCTGAGTTACCTCTTAGGTCCCAGCGCTTGGCCTTCGGTCTAAATTTTATATTCCCGTTAAAATCAGTGAATATTTGTGGAAGATAAATCAGGAGACAGTTGGGTAGAGGAATTTCGGTGATAGTGATCATGGTGATGAGTTTGATGAGCACATCAGCTGTAACATCAAGTGTATCCTCAACAAAGAATATATAAACTATTTTTGATTGTGTGGCAGCGTCTTCATGGTATGACGCATTCATGATTTTCTGGAAGATTTGATAGTGATGATGATATGATGAACAAATGAACTGAAATATCATTACTCCAAAGCAAAGAATAAAAAAAATATAACTGAAATGTCATTATACCAAAACAAAGAATAAAGATAATATAACTGAAATGTCATTATACCAAAACAAAGAATATAGAAAATATCAGTTTTGATTCTGCGAGTGTAAAGATGTTATGGCATATTTGTGATTTCGTGGAAGGATTTAAAACAACATTTCCAAAATAAATGCCGTCTGGGTGTTCCTACAGAATATCAAAACACTACAGAAAGCCTATGTGATTGACATTTAATACAATGACACATCCCATTCATAGAATAGAACATTGCACGAAAACAAATTTAGGGCTAAAAATGACATGAATAGTAATCATTATAAAAAAAGTATAATTTGAATTATTTTGTTATGCTGCATACCCACGCCATGTCCATACATTTTACCAATTTCATTTATTAACCAATTTCATTTATAGTAAAAAACGGGGGCGGGGGGAACTCTTCTACCTGGAAGTATTGTGTCATAAAGGGGGTCGGCGAACGCGCTTTACGTTGGTCCTCCATTTTTCATGGGATTCGTTCGAAAACAGATTCTACAAAAGTGAATTTTTTTCCACCCTCTGATATTTATTGCCTTCCATCTGTGACACTAGATTAGTTTTTCATTTAATTTTTTTTATTTTTATTTTTATTGAGGCATGACTTTGCCATTGCAAGAGGCGGACGAACGTTGCTGTGCAGGGAGAAGTGTCTTCGTGTTTTTCGGTAACTGGTCAGTTTAGATACAGATGAACAACGTGTTTACCTTTGTTTAATACAGGAAGTCTGTTTTACTTTTTTTAAGTAAATGGACATGAATGTATATATATACATATATACACTTCATTCGAGCTACAAATGTCCTTTAATATCTAATTCGCTCTACCTCGGAATTGATATATTTTCATATATGTACCGAAGGGGAATTTTTAGTTGATAATAATTTCGTCCCCTCATGGGATCGAACCACCGTCCAGTGGACGGGAATTAAATCAGGACGGCCTAGTGACGTTATCAAGTCGGCCAACACAGAGGCTATAAGTTTATATCGATTCTGGCATTACAAATTCACTGTCGAACTCGGTGTTTTCGTAATTAGGATCGATATGAAACCCCCTCTACCATATTAGCCAATTCGAACGTTTGACCAACGTAGCCTTGTAATGAATAATTATCACATCACTGTGATTCATATAGATCATTCGAGCTACAAATGTCCTTAAATATCTAATTTGCTCTACCTCGGAATTGATATATTTTCATATATGTACCGAAGGGGAATTTTTAGTTGTTAATAATTTCGTCCCCTCATGGGATCGAAATCAGGATGGCCTAGTGACGTTATCAAGTCAGCCAACAGAGAGGCTATAAGTTTATATCGATTCTAAAAATCCCCTTCGGTACATATATGAAAATATATCAATTCCGAGGTAGAGCGAATTAGATATTAAAGGACATTTGTAGCTCGAATGATCTATATGAATCATGGTGATGTTATAATTATTCATTACAAGGCTACATTGGTCAAACGTTCGAATTGGTCAACATAGTAGAGGGGGTTTCATGTCGATTCTAATTACGAAAACACCAAGTTCGACGGTGAATTTGTAAGGCCAGAATCGATATAAACTTATAGCCTCTCTGTTGGCTGACTTGATAACGTCACTAGGCTGTCCTGATTTCCTTCCCGTCCACTGGATGGTGGTTCGCTCCCATGAGGGGACGAAATTATTATCAACTAAAAATTCCCCTTCGGTACATATATGAAAATATATCAATTCCAAGGTAGAGTGAATTAGATATTAAAAGGACATTCGTAGGTCGAATGATCTATATGAATCACGGTGATGAGATAATTATTCATACACACACACACACACACATATATATATATATATATATAATATATATATATATATATATATATATATATATATATATATATTTAAAAATTCACAGTAGAATACCGCAGGAAAATGTTAGTCAGAAATCCAAGCGCCCCCGTCTTTACTAAGACATTGTCAAGGAGCTAATGAAATACAATTGGAGAGAAAGGTCTCAGGTACACAACAAGATGGTTAAGTGTCAAAAGGGTCAAAATTAAAAGAGATAATCCAGGATTATCGGATATCACACGGTCACAAACCTAAACAGATTTGACCCTAACCGAAATTACAAAGTATCTTTACAGTCAAAAACATGTAAAAAACTGAATATATTAATTTTGTTGCTTATATTTATCTACAACTTTTTTCATTATGAAAGCATCAAGTTTAAATAAACCAAGACTTAAATTTTGAACATTTCTGTTATTTGACTTGATGAAACAAGATTCAATGATATTCCTTTTAACTGTGTCATTACATGGGATTAAGGCTCTTGCTTGACTCCAGTTAATAGGATGATCTAAATCTCTCATATGTACGAATAATGCATTCGATATTTGCCCAGTTCTCACAGAATATTGGTGCTGTTTGAGACGTTGTGAAAGAGATTTACCAGTCTGTCCGTAATAGACTTTATCACAATTTTGCAAGGAATTTCATATATGCAGCCTGGAAGATCTTTAGGTGAATTTTTGATTACTAAACTCTTGACATTAATATTACTGAAAACAACATTTATGTTAAAAAGCTTTAAAATTCTAGGAATATCTAAAAACCTTTCATCATAGGGTAATTTTAGAATGTTATGCTCACTAAATTCAAGTTTGCCATTAGTTGAATAAAATGTTTTTCTAGCTCTTTTCTATGCCACATTACATGTTTTGGACTGTAAAGATACTTTGTAATTTCGGTTAGGGTCAAATCTGTTTAGGTTTGTGACCGTGTGATATCCGATAATCCTGGATTATCTCTTTTAATTTTGACCCTTTTGACACTTAACCATCTTGTTGTGTACCTGAGACCTTTCTCTCCAATTGTATTTCATTAGCTCCTTGACAATGTCTTAGTAAAGATGAAAGCGCTTGGATTTCTCACTATCATTTTCCTTTGGTGGCTATCTATATATATATATATATATATATATATATATATATAAATATATATATATATATATATATATATATACATTATATATATATATATATATATATATATATATATATATATATATATATATATATCTTGCCTTTTATACCTGACATCGTAAACGAGATTGTCACTCATATAAGGCAATTACTAACGGAAAAAAGGTGACACCCGTATCCCAGTGATATGAATCAGGTATAGAGCCATGACTGGACTCGATCGATTATTTATGGTACACGCGCGCTCGCGCGCAAACAGACACATACACACGACACACACAGCGTTTTTATTACGTGAGAATCGACAATACTACTTATTGTTTTAAAACAATTCACTTCAACAACAGCATCAAAAGTTTTAGTTCATTCATTCTCTTCAAATAACATCCACATTTCAACTTCATAAGGGAGTGTTAGCGTAATGGTTATTCATATGTATATATATATATATATATATATATATATATATATATATATATCTCTATTATATATATATATATATATATATATATATATAATATATGTATATATATGTATATATGTAGAATCTACTGGTCACTTTTTTACCAAATACATATGCAATTGTAATAGCCACAATGCCCTCTTAACTTCTTGAATTCTTTGCTCATTTTTGGATACGCTTGTTACTACAAAGCCTGAAGATCCAAGTTCAAAGAAATTTGAAGAAGAAATTGTGATATCCGGACCTGGGAAACGAACCCAGGTCCAATAATCACAAAGAGGTCCCGTTGCCGACCTGACCACATCACAATTTCTTCTTCAAATTTCTTTGAACTTGGATCTTCAGGCTTTGTAGTGACAAGCGTATCCAAAAAAGAACAAAGAATTCAAGAAGTTTAGAGGGCATTGTGGCTATTACAATTATATATATATATATATATATATATATATATATATATATAATATATATATAAACATGTATGTAAATATATATATATATATATATATATATATATATATATATATATATATATATGTATGTATGTATAATTATGTATGTATGTATGTATGTAGTATGTATATACACGTAAATTTATTTACAAATATAGATATTACATTTTCTTTTTTTAGAACAACTCTGTTCTTCACTTACTATGCCATCATTCATCGGTCATACATTATAATAGTTTTTGGGTACTTAGAAATAATCCAGTCACCTAAAGAGCCTTAGGAATCCCGCTGCTGTTCCCCTATTGCACCTTCCATCACCGATCTCATTTTTCCATTCACCTGCCTCTTGATTACCTAATTCCACTTCTACCTTTCCATCACCTTTTACTTCGTGTAAAGTGTCGCATTTCCCTTCTGTCTCTGTCTTTTCTCCGAAGGCATCCAGTCTGTCTTCCGGCCAATTTTCCTCTCGTGATGCAGTCACCTCTTTTACTGTAAAGCCTTTCTTGCCTCCTGAGACGTTGAAGAAGAGGAGTCTGCAGTGCAGATTTGGAAGTCAGGATTATTTCGTTCGGAATTGATTATAATTTTTTTTATTAAGAGCTGAAGAGCACATGGTTGAATTAGGTCTCTCAAATCTTCAATGGGTGAAGAAATATATACAGAAATGATGGTGGTATTTTCAATATTTTAAGTTTTGGAATATAATGGTACTATCATGTTTCATAACATATTTATGTGTAAATTATCACGACTGCTCTCACATTTATGTGAAAATACTTTTCCTTGAAACTAACATGAAACTGGTTTTATAGGAAAAGTGATGACGCTCTTGCCTAAACTAATTGTTAATGAGATGTAAGGCAACTAGTGTAATTACTATTTATAGCTGCCATTGAAAACGAACTGTCCGAATTATTTATAAATATTATCAATGTTGTCATTTATTTACATTATATTGGCTTTTGTACATTGACACGCACAAAATATCTCTCTCTCTCTCTCTCTCTCTCTCTCTCTCTCGATCTCTCTCTCTCTCTCTCCTCTCTCTCTCTCTCTCTCTCACACCACACACACGACACACGCCACACACACACACGCACCACACACACACCACACACACTCAAGCCGTCTAACTCTTATGGGAAATTCCAATTATACGAATATAGAAGAAATGACCAAACCTACAGATCCATCAAATTTTCGATTAGGGAAAGAATGGTAAGGACCTGTTAGCCCAGAGAGAGAGAGAGAGAGAGAGAGAGAGAGAGAGTCCCAATACTCCTCCCCCACCCCCGTATCCCTCTCCAGAACGGAAGGAGAAAAAAGTGGAATCAAATTAATACTATTCTTATTCCAGTGAAATGGGATTAGGTCTGTCGATCAAGAATAATAATCCCGATTGCGTGATTCCTGTCTTATGCTTCCGCAGGGATGTTCAAGGCTATTGGGCTGTACTTTGTGTTTGTTTTGAACATGCATGAGTTTATTTACAGTGTGTTTTAATCCACTGAATATTTTTGTTTGTGGTTACTGTGTGTTTTATTCCTGTGAATACTTTTGTGTGAGTATTTACTGCGTGTGTTTGTGTGTATGTACTTAATCATATAACTTCTGTATATATGTGTGTGTGTGTTGGTAAGTGTATCCTGAATTTAATCGGTTTTCCATCAGGCTTAGTTAGGCCTCTTAAAAGCATCAGGATGCCCATTCCTGGGAATTCATTATCGTTATTATCTTAATTATCTCACTAATTAAATACAGTGGATTTTAGTAAATAGTAAAACATCCCTAATTAATTATCTCTCTATTATGCATACTAAGTATGTTTGGAAAATAAGAATATTTTTTTTACAGAAACAACTTTCACACCGGGCATTTTATAGGTAAACCACTTTACAACTGGGCATTTATAAAGTAATACAGTAATTTAAAAATACCAACTGATCAGTTTCCCCCATCAGCATGTCTCTCTCTCTCTCTCTCTCTCTCTCTCTCTCTCTCTCTCTCTCTCTCTCTCTTAGATTGCCGAGACAGGTATCCAAGCATGCATCCCTTAATTAACAGAGACAGAATTTATCCCATTGCCTAATTAAGTGAAAGTAAGGAGACAATGTCTTAGCATTTCTCTGTCAGGGCGAAATTTACTTTTCGAAACAATAATTACAATAGTGGTTTCTATATTTGCTTCCGTCTGCGTCTTTTAAGTCTTTCTCTTCTTCCTGTCAACCAATCCCATGACATGAATTCTTCTTGCCTTCTTCGAGCCTGGACATGATAAAGGCATTACTTTATGTAACAAAAAACGAGCTTAAACATTTGTTTATTGAAATGAAGACGAGAAGAATGTCGAACTTACCACACTGGTGGTAAGGCTTTGTTACCAAGCCTGTATCTGATACCTTTACTCCTCTCTTTCGACGTATTTTGAAAAATATATTTTCCCGTCTCCTTTCTCTTCCTTGCCTTCGTCGAGCTTGGGCATGATAAAGGCATTACCATACGTAACAAAAATGAGCTAAAATATTTTGTTGTAGAAATGGTCGCGAGAAGAATTTCCACCTTAAAAAAACATGCGGCAGATATTCCCATGTACTACAGTGCCGTGTACGACAAGCGGTCATGAATTTCTATTGAATGGAATAATCATGAATTTCTATTGTCGAGTCTGATCACGAATTTCTATAGGCTGAGCCTTTTTACGAGGGCCTATCTGTGAATCTGCCTTAATCTTCTTAGCGAATGGAAAATACTTTGATTAATATATAGGATTATTTCTGTCCGTTCCAGTAATACCGAACCAATTTCGTTCCGGTTTGAAATAGAATTTGCCAAGTCTCTGTAACTAAATTTCGAATTGTGGATGCACGTATATAGATTTTTGTTGTTGTATATTTGATATTATACTAAATAACTGATCCATTTTTTGGCAGATATTTTTAAACGTGACTGACTCGTTTACTTCCTCGTGGGATCGATCTCCGTTCAGCTGTTGGTGAGACAAGGTGATAAAAAGTAGGAGAGAGAGAGAGAGAGAGAGAGAGAGAGAGAGAGAGAGGTGGTGGGGCGAGGTAAATTTTAGTAGGGAGAAAGAATTAAATTGCAGCAAAATGTCGGGTTTGGATGAGAGAGAGAGAGAGAGAGAGAGGACGAGCGGGAGAGAGAGAGATGAACGAGGAGAGACAGACCCCTGGGACGGAGAGAGAGAGAGAGAACTGTAGCAAAAATGGTTGGAACAGTCTTTTATCTGAGGTACCTAAAACTTGACTGAATATATTTTTACGTCAGTTGCCAGAAGAATAGAAAACGTAAGCAAAAAAATATGGATAAAAAAAAAAAAAAGATTCATCGTTTGTCGATCCGTGTTCGTTGCTTGTTTGTTTCGTGTTTGTTCCTAATCATCAAATTCATTCAGGTTTGTGATGGAACACCTTTATTCCGTTATTTTAGCTTCATGTTGTAAACTGTGTACAAGTCATGTTTTTTTGTGGATTACTGGCAGCGTTGCGTTAAGTAAAAGTGTGTGAGTAATTGGCACAGAGAGAGAAGAGAGAGAGAGAGAGAGAGAGAGAGAGAGAGTTTTTTGTACTTTGTGCTTCCTGGTATAAGATTCAGGCCTGCATGAAAAATTTAATGGGAACGTCGGTTCGTTCATTGTCACCTCTGTTTACTCGAAAATTATCCCTATTAGTACAACCAAGAGAGAGAGAGAGAGAGAGAGAGAGACTGTTAGATTGCCAGGAAAAACTGAATAACAACCTAGAACTGCCTCTCTCCTAGGTTCCGATTTAACTCATTAGTAATGTTGTATACATTTTTTTAAAAATTTTCAATCAGAAGTCTTTAGACTAGACGTACTCTTTTTATGCCTTTTTGCTTCTTAACAATTTTTAAGTGAATTGCTGCAGCAGCTAATCTTCTACCTCCTCATCAGTCAGCGGAATTTATAGGCAACGAAAAGTTTTGCATTTTCTCATCGTGTTAATCAAAATTAGGCATTTCAATGTCCCTAGTTTTGTGTGTGAGTTTTTGAAAAGTAGTAACCAACAGGTGTCACCTATAACCTGCAACTCATACGTACATTTTGCCTTTGTTTCACTGTCCTTTGTCATTGCACACCTAACACAAATGGCAATAAATTTTATATCAAAAGAAAAGCAATTCATTTTACTTTTGTGCTGAATAAAAAAAAATAGGTATTTCTGTTTAGTGATGTTTGGTAATTAAGAAAATAAATAGTTGAAAAATATTTTCTAGCACGGCTAACACAACTCGTGATATGTATGATGTATATTGGTTTTAGGGACGTTTTTTACATGGGATGATAAATTACAACTCATTAACTTTATTTACTATGACAAAATTTATTTATAATAACATTACACGGAACGATAGCAAAACAATCTCTTATGCATGTTCGTATGGCAGCGGTCGCTTCGTACCTGTGGTAATGACATAATAAACTATCGTAAACAAAACATTCCCATAGGAATTATTGTGTCAATCTAATTCTAATAAATAACCTTGAGCAATCATTTTATTTTCCTTTGTTCACGGGTTAGTGTAGTTGCCAGGATTTCCATTCCAATGGAATCCTTCGATTTTTCATGCATATTCTATATTCGTGATTGTATGAAAAGCGTTGCTTAGTTCTTCAATCAAATTTATAATGCGCCGATATAGGCTAAGGAAGGCCTGTATTTATGTTTCGTCTGCTGTCTCTTGCTCCTCACCAGGTAATAAACAATTACATTAATAATTCTCAAAACTTATGATTAAAGTTCACGTAAATTCAGATAAAAAAATCGATTGTATAGGGGATTTAGATTTATTGTTGTAGGTTATCACACGTCTGACAGCCCCTGGAAGAAAAAGTGGAGAGTCAGGTGAAAAAAAAAAGAATTAACCGATAAAGCACTGAAGGAAAAGGTGACAAAAAGAAAATGTCATTTATTTTGTCTATGATTCTATGTTGTAATGGGTAGGGGCTTGATTTTGAGTTATGAACCTTTGTTTGGGTCTGTCAAGCAGTTCGGTTTTCTATAGCATCCAAACAAATATACAAACATTCACACACTATATGTATATATATATATTTATATATATATATATATATATATATATATATATAGATTATGATATATAAAATACGTATAGTGTTGATGATTGTGTACGTTAACCACATTTCACCACTCGTTTATGAGACACCTTACCCTCCACCCTCACACAAAAAAACCCAAAATGTGTATTCACAAATTTAACAAAAGCAGCTGCCATACATTCAATTCATATTTCAAGACAAGCTCTGTAATACGTATCGTATTTATTCTAAATTATTTCCAGCACCAAAAATAGTTCTGCTAACTAAAATTACAGAATAATGACAAAAAAAAGCGGAAAAATATCAGGAAGCTTTTACAAGATTTAATTATGCAGTTGAAAAATTAGGTTCTTTTTATTTAAATCTTATTACCGGCGTATCTGTGCTGTCGGGAATGACGGGGAAAAATTTAGTTTTTGCAATTCTGTCGAGTTTCAAATATGTGAAGTTTATATCGTCCAGTGCTTCCTGAATTGTGAAACAGTAAACATGCAAGAAAACATAAGGTAATGTACAAATGAAAAAATTGGCCTTTGTGCTGAATATTCAGCCAACTTGTTTTTAAAGAGATTGGTGTTATTTAAAATGATGCCATCAGCGTTTATTCTTCTTGAACGCATTTCAATTATTTTGAGAGTCGGCCATGTTCATCATAGTTCCTGTAGATAGGAATTACATTAATTTTCTGTTTTATAAGGCTTCTCAGATGAGCATTAAACGTTCCTTTAGTTGGAAGAAGAATTAATTGATCACAGAAAACATATAAGGTTCAGGAATAGACTAAAAAACACTTACAGAAGGAATTCAAATTTTTTACATTATGAATTAATGCTTTTAGAGAAAGAAAAAAAAAACTGCAAAATAATGTTGCAAAAGGCTTTTTTTGATGATATCTTCAAAGTATTAGAACTTCATTTCGTAATAACTTCATTAGCCCTGAAATATGAATATTTATAGAAAAATTAGAATGAAAATCATTATAATGGTAATATTGGTTAATATTGGTTATATATATATATATATATATATATATATATATATATATATATATATATATTATATAAATTATTAGAATGAAAACCATATTCATCTTCTGTTAAATTGGTTATATATATATATATATATATATATATATATATATATATATTATATATATCTATATATATATATATATATATATATATATATATAAGAAATTTTGTCGCTTATACGCACATGACCTGTTTTTCTTTGTGTCCACCGATATTAAGCCACAAATATAATTTAATATGCAATTCGATGTACCTTGGTAATGTAATTTCCTTTAGGTGTAAGTTATTCTCAGGGCATAGTGAAGTCGATATTAAACTGTATTTTCCGTTTAATATTTTTGTATGTATATATTATATTATATTATATATTATAATAGTGTGCGGGTTTACATAAAGAGAAAAGGTTCTCCAATAAACGTGAAATATTTGGCAGAAACCCCAATGGGAGTGATCAGGTGTCTTTTCCTCTAGTGTAATTCATAATGCGCCATGCTGACATCAAGCCAAGATGACTGCCATTACTCAAAGCCTTTGTGTCTCCTATATATTTAAAGCCATTTATACTTTTACTTTTAAAGTGCGCCATAGGAAATGTCATTATTATCTCCATTGGAGGTTAAATTTATGTTAGATATATAACATAAAAACTATGTACAATCATGTATACAAAATACATTTCGTTGTGTAATGGATATTTGATGTCCAAGGTTCTGTTTAAGAGAGTAAAGGTGTGTATATGTATATAGATAGATAATATATATATATATATATAGATATATAATATATATATGTGTGTATATGTATATATATATAACTATATATGTATAATATATATATATAATATATGTATATATATATATATATATATATATATATTATATATATATATATTATATATATATATGATTGTAAAAATGTTCTGTTACAACACAACAGAATTCCATCTAATAAAAGGAGCCCATATAAACACAAAAATATCGAGAGAAAAATACTATATTTCAGAGACTGCAGTCTACCTCTTCAGGTAGATGAATGAGGAAAATTACAGAAAAGGTGGTATTTATACCAAGAGGTCCATTCACAGGTAAGCCAATTTAGGTCACTCCTGTTGATAATCTTCCTTTAATCTTCTTAAGCATTGGTTGAATGAAAACCTTGTCCATGACAACTGAATCTCATGCTCCCTTTGAGATGTTCATTACCTGCCTCTGTTTAATCAAGGCTGATTCGATCATTTGACTCTTGTACCAGCAGTTGCTGCTATAAATTATATGTGACAAATTCCAGTTTATTCTATGATTATGTTCATTTATATGGTTGAAAATAGCTGAGTTCAATTGTCCATAACTAACTGACCGTTTATGTTGCATTAATATGTGGGGAAGTGATTTTCCTGTAAATCCAATGTAAGATTGGTCACAGTCCAGGCATAGGATTTTGTAAACGCCTGTGTCCTTGGTGGATGTCTTTTGTTGGACGTTAATCAGGGATTTGGCTAAGGTGTTTGGGTAAGTAAATGCAAAAGGGTTAGATTTTCTGAGGGTCTGGGTCACCGTCTTAATCCTGTCTAGGTGTAGAATTTTTATTTTATTGTTGGGTGTGTCACTGGTCTTGTCTTGAGGGGGTCGGTAGAAAATTACGTTTGCTTTGTGAATTGCTTTCTCAATTATATAGTCAGGATACCTTAAAGACGAAAGCTTCTTACGAATTAGTTCAAATTCTTTTTCCAGGAAATCTGGGGAGCAAATTAGTAAGGCTCTTAAGAATTGGTTGCTGGCTACACCTATCTTGATAGGAATGTCATGATAGGTGAAGTAAAGAATGTATAAAAGTGAGAACGTCATGTCTCTGATTATCAAAACATCAAGAAAAGGAATTTTGTTGTCTGTTACCCATTCAACTTTAAAGTTGATGCTGGGCACTAATGCATTTAATTTTGAAAGGAATTCATTAAAAATTGCCCCATTGTTATCAAAAATGTTTGAATATCAAATATTATCTCAAAATGTTAGAATATCAACTGCATATCTCATCCACAGCATGTTTTTTGGGTTTTATTGCACTTATTACTGTAGTTTCAAAATATTCCATGTACAGATTGGCTAAAAGAGGACTTAAAGAACTACCCATACTACACCCAAATTTTTGCTTATAGAATTATTCCCCTGTCGAGGAGAGATGAAGACCACACTGGGAGACATAATATGGGGATGGAAGTTCAAGGAAGAAGAAGAGGAGGGAGAAGGGAATTGACGAGGCAGAAGCCCAGGATAGAAATAGATGGAAACGGTTCATCCGAAACAGTGACCCCATACAAAAGTGGGAACCAGCTGGGAAGAAGAAGAAGAATGATTTCCCAAATGAAAGTATGTTATTAGATACACATAATTCAACAAACTTTATCATTTTGTCAAGCGCCAATGGGAAATGATCTGAATAAGGGGATAATTTTTCCCTCAAAAACTGAAGAACGTCCTGTACTGGTACTTTTGTGATTAGGGAATCTACTTCAAGGCTTAATAGTTTGATGTTGCGAAGTGGGGAATCATTCTATAAGCAAAAATTTGGGTGTAGAATGGGTAGTCCTTTAAGTCCTGTTTTAGCCAATCTGTACATGGAATACTTTGAAACTACAGTAATAAATGCAATAAAATCCAAAAACATGCTGTGGATGAGATATGCATATGATATTCTGTAGTTTCAAAGATCAGTACAGTTGGCGAAACAGACTAAAGAAACTCCATACACATGAATTTTTGCTTATAGAAGGATTCCCCACTTCACAACATAACACTTTTAAGCCTTGACGTAGATTCCCTAATCACAAAAGTACCAGTACAGGACGTTCTTCACTTTTTGAGGGAAAAATGATCCCCCTATGCAGATCATTTCCCTATTGTCGCTTGACAAAATGATAAAGTTAGTTGAATTATGTGTATCTAATAATGTATTTTCATTCGGGGTATCATTCTTCTTCTTCTTCCCAGCTGGTTCCCACTTTTATAGGGGGTCGCCGTTTCCATCTATTTCTATCCTGTGCTGCTGCCTTATCATTTCCCTTCTCATGTAAGTCTCCTCTCACACAGTCCCTCCATCTCTTTCTTGGTCTCCCTCTTCTTCTTCTTCTTTGAACTTCCATCCCCATAGTATGTCTCCCAGTGTGGTCCTCATCTCTCCTCAACAGGGGAATCATTCTATAAGCAAAAATTCGGGTGTAGTATGGGTAGTTCTTTAAGTCCTCTTTTAGCCAATCTGTACATGGAATACTTTGAAACTACAGTAATAAATGCAATAAAACCCAAAAAACATGCTGTGGATGAGATATGTAGATGATATTCTAACATTTTGGCGATATAGGATGGGGCAATTTTAATGAATTCCTTTCAAAATTAAACACATTAGTGCCCAGCATCAAATTTAAAGTTGAATGGGAAACAGACAACAAAATTCCTTTTCTTGATGTTTTAATAACCAGAGACACGAGAGAATACAAATTTACCATATACAGAAAACCAACGTTCTCACTTTTATACATTCATTACTTCACCTATCATGACATTCCTATCAAGATAGGCGTAGCCAGTAACCTATTCTTAAGAGCCTTACTAATTTGTTCTCCAGATTTCCTGGAAAAAGAATTTGAACTAATTCATTAAGAAAGCTTTCGTCTTTAAGGTATCCTGACTATATCAATTGATGGAAAAGGCAATTCACAAAGAAAAAGTAATTTTCTACCGACCCCCTCAAGACAAGACCAGTGACACACCCAACATTAAAATAAAAATTCTACACCTGGAAAGGATTAAGACGGTGGCCCAGACCCTCAGAAAATCTAACCCTTTTGCATTTACTTACCCAAACACCTTAGCCAAATCCCTGATTAACGTCCAACAAAAAGACTCCCCCAAGAACACGGCGTTTACAAAATCCCATG
>NC_061098.1:61775056-61782556 GCF_015104395.2 Macrobrachium nipponense | reverse complement strand
AAGCTTGTGCTGCGTGTTGACGAAATTCGCACACCTGGGATGCTTTACTAAGTTTGCTTGTATTACTCTTGTATCATACGTGAATATTTCTTCTTTGTTTTGTACGTGGGTTTATTCAAATTTGATTGATTGGTATATATTTATGTATTTTGTCTGTGTGTGTGTGGAGAGAGAGAGAGAGAGAGGGAATTTAAATACACGTAGATTGTAGTGTAAGCATAGCTCTATATGGAAGGGAATTCAGCTTTATTCACAACCTAGATAGACATAATTTATATTATACACACACACACACACACACACACACACATATATATATATATATGTATAATTACCCATATATATTTACACATATGTATTATATAATATATATATATATATATATATATATATATATATATATATATATATTATATAATACATTATACATAGATACATACTACATATATATATATATACATTATATATATATTTTATATATATAAATAACATACATACATATACGTGTGTGTATGTGTTTTCTATTATTGTGATTCTCTCCTGGAAAAAATAAATAACATTTTGTCTACGGAATTGCCACTCTGTGTCTATTTAAAAGAAATTTAAATGCACATTGCAAAACGTTATGTAACAAAATCATACACATCTAATGTGTACGGTAACATTTACCTAAGAAGACTAGAAAATCCCTGAAATATAATAATTATAGTAATCATATTTTCTTATTAGTTGGTAAGAAACACAAAGCCTTTGAATAATGACTGTCATTTTTAGCAAGACACGTTATGAATTACGCAATAAGAAAAACCACCTGGTCACATCTGTGTAATATTAGTGGTTTTTTGTGTGTGGTAGATTTTTGTTCCTTTTTTTTCTGTATTTTTCTGTTACCTTGTAAAGTGGTACTCGCAGATAATTCTCTCTCTCTCTCTCTCTTTCTCTCTCTCTCTCTCTCTCTCTCTCTCTCTCTTCTCTCTCTCTATCTGCTGTATGTAGTATATGTATATGTATATACTATATATATATATATATATATATATATATATATTATATATACATATATATATATATAATATATATATATTATGATATATATATATATATATATATATATATATATATATATATATATATATATATATATATACATATATATATGTACGTAATTAATACGTTATATATCCAAACATACGCTACACATACACACGCGCAAACGCAAACACACATACATGTACTTATATAAAGCGTAATATCCTCCATACATACGAGTATACACATATGTAGACAGCAACTATACATATCCTATACAATTCAGCGTACATTTATTCACACATGTTTGAATACATTCGAAGAAAGAGAGAACACTCCCCCTTTAAAATCAACAGATAAAAAGGGACTGAGAAAAACAAACGGTCATTTGTCATTTCAATTTTGTTGCGTCTGAAAGCCCAGATGTACAAAAGATTGGGGGAAACGGTTTTTTTACGGTCTTACCCCAATTTCGATACGTAGCCGACCATTTTACTTGCCAACGAGTATTCAGAGTAATGAGATACATCTGTTCAGGTTGAAATTTTTCCCTGGTTGAAACGCTACAAAGTTTTCATTCTCAACGATTTAAAAGCACTGTGAAGTACGTACACCTGTTGAGATAGAAATTGTCTCTGGAACATTGAAAGAGTTATTTCTCATAAAAAAAGATTTGAAAACAGAGTAAGGGAAATATAATTTTTTGAAATTCAAGCTGAAGACAGTGAAAAGTCGGAGTTTTGGGGGGTTGGACAGGAAGAGAAGATGATCCAGAAAATGAAGGAAATGAAGTAGAAGGATCTAAAGGTGGAACTGGAAGAAACCCCCACAATATGAGGTGTTGGACAGCGAAATTGAAAACAGGAAGCGGGAGTGGAGGTGAAGTAAAAGGCTAAAATACGAATGTAAATAGGGGCCGAGGGGACGCTGCAAACACCCTTTATTAATGAATGCGAATTTACGTTCTATAATCATTTTCTTTCAGGTTTTTGTAAAAGGATCCATTTTCCTGCGAAGGTCCCAAACTAGGAAGTCCTGTTGTAATGATAAAATGAACAAGGAATTGGAGGCTTTCACTTGTAAGGTATAATATATAATATTTGGTCTGTGGTAAATTCCTTGTCACCTAAAAGAATCGGATTTTGACACCCTGATAAGAATAACCTTGACAATTATCTTCAGTGATCTCGAACTCATTTTCCTTCTCCATCAGCGTCCATTGCAATTTCCCAAGGAAATTGATTGATTAAGAGTTATCTGGCGTCGCACCTGCCCAGAGGAAATAGAGATCTTACCAGTGGGAGAGATCAGAACTTAATTGCAGTTTTGAGATAAATTGATGATGGCACTAATTTGTTTTCTTTTAGTGACACTCATGTATTCGTGTATATTATACAAATACATTTTCATATAGGGCAGAGTGTGGTAACGAGCCCACCTTAAGGAAAAACTTGCCTTGCTTGCAAAGTTATGGTGTTGAAGAATTTAGACATTCTTCTTCTTAAATTCTAAACGTATCTTGCCTTTATGTCAGTGTAAATATTAAATAAAAACTTTTTTGAAAGTGGGCCGTAAAAAAAGCCCATGGGGGAGGCCTTTTACGCGGCAGAATACTCTGAAAGAGATTCCGTAGAAATCACCATTAAAGGCGAAAAATCTTCATTTTCGGTCATTGTACACAAATCAAACTTTCAATATTTGTAATCTTTTATAATATAAAGATGTCGCAATACAAAAAAATCCTTTCTGGGATAACAGTTAATGTTTTGTGAGCATTATGTCCATCCAAGATTGCAATGTGTTCTTGTTGAGAAGAATTAACACGTGAAACAAAGTGCTGAAACTATCTAAGTAACAATCAGCGTCAGCCATTTGCTGATATGAACATCGGACGTAGGAATCCTACTTGCATTCATTGCACTTAACACTGGCGTTGTCTGACTTCATTCTCTACTGATAGTGCGTCTTACCACTTTGACTCCCTTTGCTGCCAAATATTAAAGGACCTCTGGATGTTTTGATGCCGTTTTCATCCATATTGCACATTCCTTGGGCCATAATTGTTACCCCAGTAACATCTGACGTTATACAGAAGCCACCTGAGGACGACTGTGAGAGTATCTCTTTAAGACAGCATTTAGCCAGTTTTTCCCAGACATTTGAGCATTTTTACAGAAATGGTGAGGAATCGTAATTTTCTCTGCAATTTCATAAGCAATTCGTCTTATGTCTACTGCTGTTAAGCCAAACAGGGTCTTTTCCATTTCTTGTACTTTGCTCACTAACGTCCCAAATTGTGCATTAAACTCGGGGCCTAAAACTCCCACCCAAGTTGAATATTTCCAGTATATTTCATTTTTCGGTCTCGGTGTCGCCTTAGAATTTTAACAAGGAATGCTATGCTCTTTTGATACAGATTTTAAGGCCGTCTTTCACTAATTTATTGAAGGGCAGACCTGAAGAGCATTTTTCTGCCATGGGATGCACTCTCTGGTTTTCCTCGCATAATGACGAGGGAAGGTGATTCTGAAATATTAGATCGTTCCCACTGAGACTTTGGCGTTAGGTGTTCCCATTTGTAGATGTGGGGTAAAAAGCCTTTTCAAAGCCTACGATGGAAAAAGAAGAAACGTGGTCTCCTTGTATTGTAAATGAATTAAAATCAATCTCAATTTACTTTTAAATAGTCAAAAGATATTAAAAAACCAGAGTCTAAAAACCAGCAACAATCTTTTCCTAAAATGCTGGTAAAACCACATAAAACATATATGAAAAGTGGTTAAAACCGAAAAGTTGGTCCCAACTGACAACAAGGCCCAGATATTTACAAGATTTTGCTCATACATCTGAATGCACATGGCGCAGCTAACCTCACCATCAAAATGAATGCGAACACAAAGAAATCAAGAAATACCTTGGGAGGCCTCTTACCTCACGGGGGCCTCTTACCCACCTTACCCTATTCATGTATATTTCATGTAGTTTGAATTCTCTATATTTCAGCCGGGGTTAAAGTAAGGACTGTAACATGCATTACAATGAGCTAATGAAAACCCCCCTTTTTTTTCCTTTTCACTTTTTTTAATAACATTTCCATGATATCAAAATAGTGAAAAAAATATTTGTTTATATATTTTCTCATGCTTGAAACATTTTGAGATTTAGTCATCTATGAATAAATAGATGAAGAAAAGATTATAGAAAAATAAAAGCTGGAAAACATAAGGGGAAGGACATGAAGAATAATTCCTTTTAGACTGGAAGTCGTGTTATGTTATGGAAACGAACTCTTGCTTAATCCAAACATCTTTGTATGGAATAGGCTTTGAATTACGTTATATGTTTTTATTTTTTGACCTCTAAGTGACTTTACCTCCTACATATTAAAGATCTTAGGTTTAGTTAATAATATATCCCTTTTATGGTTCATGGGTGTCTAATAAAGGGTACTTAACTTATCAGAAAGAAATGCGAGTTATCAGTTAAATTTGAGGATATAATTATGTTTTATTGATGAGTAGATTAACTCCAGTAAACTCTTAACTTTACAACTGGGATTGCAACCAGTAAATGTTCCAGTTCCCTCAGAAAGAAGCACTTGAAATCAAAACACACAAATCTGGAAAAACAATGGAGTTGCGTTGTCGCACGATTCTTGATGAATGCAAACCTTGTTTGCCGATAGATTACGGTTTTCAGGTTTCCGATTATTCGTAATTGACAGCGGATAAAGAGAATTATTGAACACCAATACCATATGTGATTGCGATAGCCTTTTTTTATTGGGAATAATACAATTACTATAATCATATAATGCCATTATATTCCACTCTGCCAAATACTGGTCTTGTTGGGATGAAAGTGGTCGTGAAACGGTTGTTGACTGGGCTTTTCAGACCATAGTTTAGGCTTTGATTTGGTTAAGTAGTTTGTGCTAAAGGTTATATATATATATATATATATATATATATATGTATATATATGTACTATATATATATATATATATTGTATATACATGTACATATAATATATATATATATACATACATACATACATACATATATATATATATATATATATATATATACATATACATAGAGAGAGAGAGAGAGAGAGAGGACGAGAGAGAGAGAGAGAGAGAGAGAATTATCTGCGAGTACCACTTTACAAGGTAACAGAAAAATACAGAAAAAAAGGAACAAAAAATCTACCACACACAAAAAACCACTAATATTACACAGATGTGACCAGGTGGTTTTTCTTATTGCGTAATTCATAACGTGTCTTGCTAAAAATGACAGTCATTATTCAAAGGCTTTGTGTTTCTTACCAACCAAAAAGAAAATATGATTACTATAATTATTATATTTCAGGGATTTTCTAGTCTTCTTAGGTAAATGTAACCGTACACATTAGATGTTTATGATTTGTTACATAACGCTTTGCAATGTGATATTTAAATTTCTTTTAAATAGACACAGAGTGGCAATTCCGCGCACAAAATGTTATTTATTTTTTCCAGGAGAGAATCACAATAATAGAAAACACATACACACACGTATATGTCTATATATGTATATATCTATTATATTATATATAGATATATATTATATATATGTAAATAATATATAATAATAATATATATATAATATGTATGTATATATATGTATATATATTAAGATAAATATATATAATTATATTAAATAATATATATATTATATATAAATAAATAATATATAATATTATATATACACACATATATATATAGTATATATATATATATATATATATATATATATATATATAATATAAATATATATGTGTGTGTGTGTGTGTTTGTGTGTGTGTGTGTGTGTGTGTAATATAAATTATGTCTATCTAGGTTGTGAATAAAGCTGAATTCCCTTCCATATAGAGCTATGCTTACACTACAATCTACTTTATTTAAATTCCCTCTCTCTCTCTCACACACACACACACAGACAAAATACATAAATATATACCAATCAATCAAATTTGAATAAACCCACGTACAAAACAAAGAAGAAATATTCACGTATGATACAAGAATAATACAAGCAAATTTAGTAAAGCGTCCCAAGTGTGAGAATTTCGTCAACACGCAGCACAAGCTTCCACCCAATTCAATTTGGCCGGACAGCTGAAACGACCAAGGCCCAGGAAGTCGTGAGAAAAGCTCCATCGTCACCAGACTCTTTCTATCTCTGAGGTCTTTGACGACTGCATTAATTCTATCGTCAAGCCGGTAGTTTAATTCACGAATTCAGACCACATTATCTGAATTATTGATTTAGTTTCACTTTTTTTTTCTTTTTTTTGTCTGTCAGTCAGTCAGACAAGGGCTTTACTCCACTCCTTTTATGTCCATTCACCGTTCTGTGAAAGCGTTCTGGGCAGGCTGTCATTGTTCCCGTCATGGGCTTTGTAGTGTAGAGAACTGGAATGCTACCTCCCCTTGGAATATTACCTACTCTTCTGAATTCTTTGTCTTAATTTCTGTAGTTTTACTTTTGACATTTGTGCTGTCTTCTTTGTTTTTCTTGAATTTCTTAGTTACTTAACCTCCTCTTATTCATCTTGGTTTCAAAGGGGCCCATCATACTAAAAAAAAAAATTACATGCTAAATACTTCGAATCTTCGAATCAGTAGAATTAGAGCAGATACAAAATTAAGTTATAAACTTCAATTAACTCTGAATATATTACCCATCTGACGCAAAGTAACTGCCAATTAATCCCCTTCTTTTCCATCTGTCGTTTGCAAATTATACAGTGCCAATTGGGAATAGTGAGAAAACATTGCAAAAACTCTTGGAAAAGTCTGAAAAAGTTTTACTTCTTCGGGAGAGGCTTTCTTGATCTCATTACACGGATAAAATTATTCTCTATTATATATTCGTTTGTGAATTTCAAAATTTCTGAGATTCCCTGACAAAGATTCAGTTTCATATGCTGTTTGAGATTTGTTGTCGACAATAGGGAACTCTCTCTCTCTCTCTCTCTCTCTCTCTCTCTCTCTCTCTCTCTCTCTCTCACTTTATTAACTTTAAGATCTTACCCTAAAGTTACTTGATAAATCTAATGTAGAATAACTTTCTGATCTTAATAAATTTAATGTATGAAATTCTCTCTCTCTCTCTCTCTCTCTCTCTCTCTCTCTCTCTCTCTCTCTCTCTCTCTCTCACTTTCAGATCTTGCCCTGAAGTTATCTGATAAATTTAATGTGTGTGTGTGTGTTTTGACTAACTTCCTAATCTCAACCTAATGGTACTATTCTCAATAAATTTATTGTATGAAATTCTCTCTCTCTCTCTCTCTCTCTCTCTCTCTCTCTCTCTCTCTCTCTCTCTCTCTCTCTCTCTCTCTCTCTCTCTCTCTCTCTCTTCAAATTCTTCCTATGCTGATGTTTCAGAGAGAAGTTACGTGGTGTATGGAAATGCAAACTTGTTC
>NC_061098.1:61765056-61770056 GCF_015104395.2 Macrobrachium nipponense | reverse complement strand
CCTAAGCATGGCATGGATAGACTATAAGAAAGCCTTCGACATGATACCACACACATGACTAATAGAATGCCTGAAAATATATAGGGCAGAGGAAAACACCATCAGCTTCCTCAAAAATACAATGCACAACTGGAATACAATACTTACAAGCTCTGGAATAAGACTAGCAGAGGTTAATATCAGGAGAGGGATCTTCCAGGGAGACTCACTGTCCCCACTACTCTTCATAGTAGCCATGATTCCCATGACAAAAGTACTACAGAAGATGGATGCCGGGTACCAACTCAAGAAAAGAGGCAACAGAATTAACCATCTGATGTTCATGGACGACATCAAGCTGTATGGTAAGAGCATCAAGGAAATAGATACCATAATCCAGACTGTAAGGATTGTATCTGGGGACATCAGGATGGAGTTTGGAATAAAAAAAAAATGCGCCTTAGTCAACATACAAAAGGGCAAAGTAACAAGAACTGAAGGGATAAAGCTACCAGATGGGAGCAACATCAAACCCATAGATGAGACTGGATACAAATACCTGGGAATAATGGAAGGAGGGGATATAAAACACCAAGAGATGAAGGACACGATCAGGAAAGAATATATGCAGAGACTCAAGGCGATACTCAAGTCAAAACTCAACGCCGGAAATATGATAAAAGCCATAAACACATGGGCAGTGCCAGTAATCAGATACAGCACAGGAATAGTCGAATGGACGAAGGCAGAACTCCGCTGCATAGACCAGAAAACTAGGAAACATATGACAATACACAAAGTACTACACCCAAGAGCAAATATGGACAGACTATACATAACATGAAAGGAAGGAGGGAGAGGACTACTAAGTATAGAGGACTGCATCAACATCGACAATAGAGCACTGGGGCAATATCAGAAAACCAGTGAAGACGAGTGGCTAAAGAGTGCATGGGAAGAAGGACTGATGAAAGTAGACGAAGACCCAGAAATATACAGAGACAGGAGAATGACAAACAGAACAGAGGACTGGCACAACAAACCAATGCACGGACAATACATAAGACAGACTAAAGAACTAGCCAGCGATGACACATGGCAATGGCTACAGAGGGAGAGCTCAAGAAGGAAACTGAAGGAATAACAACAGTGGCACAAGATAAGGACCTAAGAACCAGATATGTTCAAAGAACGATAGATGGAAATAACATCTCTCCCATATGTAGGAAGTGCAATACGAAAAATGAAACCATAAACCACATAGCAAGCAAATGTCCGGCACTTGCACAGAACCAGTACAAAAAGAGGCATGATTCAGTGGCAAAAGCACTCCACTGGAGACTGTGCAAGAAACATCAGTTACCTTGCAGTAATAAGTGGTACGAACACCAACCTGAAGGAGTGATAGAAAACGATCAGGCAAAGATCCTCTGGGACTATGGTATCAGAACAGATAGGTTGATACGTGCAAATAGACCAGATGTGACGTTGATTGACAAAATCGAGAAGAAACTATCACTCATTGATGTTGCAATACCATGGGACAATAGAGTTGAAGAGAAAGAGAGAGAGAAAATGGATAAGTATCAAGATCTGAAAATAGAAATTAGAAGGATATGGGATATGCCAGTGGAAATCGTACCCATAATCATAGGAGCACTAGGCACAATCCCAAGATCCCTGAAAAGGAATCTAGAAAAACTAGAGGCTGAAGTAGCTCCAGGACTCATGCAGAAGAGTGTGATCCTAGAAACGGCGCACATAGTAAGAAAATTGATGGACTCCTAAAGAGGCAGGATGTAACCCGGAACCCCACACTATAAATACCACCCAGTCGAATTGGAGGACTGTGATAGAGCAAAAAAAAATGATAATAATAATAATAAAAGTAGCGCCATGGCAGAGTGGGTTAGGTCGTCAATGGACTGGTTAAGCAACATTGGGGCTGTTCAGTCGTTGGATGGGTGACTGCTCTCCTCGGCGTTGATTCCTTGGGAAAGGATCTTTACCATAATTTCCTCAGTCTACTCAGCTGTAAATGAGTAACTATCCCTGATGGGGTAGGGTCCAGCTATGGGTTAAAGAGCAAAACTCAGCAATGATGGAAAGAAATGAAGACTTAAACGACAACGACGTAAATGGAACCTCTGGCAACAGAGGAGCTTCGTCCAGCAGCCAGGTATTCAACCCAAATGAAGGGGAAGATGGTCAGGTACTTGAAGGTCGTCATCCAGCAACTGACCACCACAACGACAGTAACCAACACCCTGAGATTGGAGCTACAGAAGCAAACCAGTGGAAGAAATGGAGAAAGGGAAAGGAAAAGGAAAAATAAGGGAAATATGGAGATGCTACATCAAAAGCAACCCAACGGAGAGAGGATATAGAAGAAGGTTGGTCAACATCTGGAATATGAGGAATAACACACCCCTAAACAGAGCAGAGGCTGGCAGACCAAGTAAGGAACATAAAGAAAAAGAACTGGCTCTCCCCAACCAAAAGAGAGGGTCTGGAGAGGGAAATGACACACGACAACGAATTACAAGAAGACGAACCGAGAGACAATGCCACAGAAGATGACAGGGATGATGAGGTATCAAACAATGACACACAAAGAATCACCGACGAAGTAACAGAGAGGATGGAATGGGTAGAAAAGATTAGACAATGGATGGAGCCAGATACAGAGAGAACAAAGATCCCCTCCAAGAAAGCCTACAACACCAAGAAATTAAGGGAGAAAACAAGTGAGGTCAATGAAATAATGAGACTAATACAAACCCCCAATATCACAGAAACAAATAATTTGACATATGCAGGAGCAAGATTAGTAGTAGAACTGATGTGGATACGAACACCAACACCACCAACACAACCAACCAAACAGAAACCAAAACAGCAACCGCCTTGGAAAAGGCGCCTGGAAAAGCAAATCATGGTGATGAGATCTGACTTGAGTAAATTGAAAGAGATGGCAGAAAAAAAGCTAAGAAGCAAGAAAACAAGGGAGGAACTCAACGAGAAATACAAAGTACAAGAGATAGTATTAAACAACACATTAGAAGATGTAAAACAGAGGCTTAAGACCAAAGCACATAAGATCCAACGGTACATGAACAGGAATAAGGGATACCAACTGAACAAACTATTCAGGACCAACCAGAAAAGACTTTACAGCCAACTAGGAGGGGAAAACAACCACCAAGAAATTCCTGAAGCCGAACCAAGTAAGAGACTCTGGAAATATATATGGAACAATCTGGTATCACACAACAAACATGCAACATGGCTCCAGGAAGTCAAGGAAGAAGAAACAGGGAGAATAAAACAAAGATTCACAGAGATCACGACAGAAAGTGTCAAACTGGAAAGCCCCAGGTCCCGATGAAGTCCATGGATACTGGCTCAAAAAATTCAAGGCCCTACACCCACGAATAGCATAACAACTCCAGCGTTGTATCTCAAATCACCATGCACCCGAATGGATGACCACAGGAAGAACATCCTAGTACAAAAAGACAAGAGTAAGGTAAATATAGCCAGTAACTACAGGCCTATCACCTGCCTACCAATAATGTGGAAGTTACTAACAGGTATCATCAGTGAAAGGCTATACAACTACCTAGAGGAGACAAATACCATCCCCAACCAACAGAAAGGCTGCAGAGGGAAGTGTAGGGGCACAAAAGACCAGCTCCTGATAGACAAAATGGTAATGAAGAACAGTAGAAGGAAAACCAAGCTAAGCATGGCATGGATTGACTATAAGAAAGCCTTCGACATGATACCACACACATGGCTAATAGAATGCCTGAAAATATATGGGGCAGAGAAAAACACGATCAGCTTCCTCAAAAGTGCAATGCGCAACTGGAATACAATACTTACAATCTCTGGAATAAGACTAGCAGAGGTTAATATCAGGAGAGGGATCTTCCAGGGCGACTCACTGTCCCCACTACTCTTCCTAGTAGCCATGATTCCCATGACAAAAGTACTGCAGAAGATGGATGCTGGGTACCAACTCAAGAAAAGAGGCAACAGTATTAACCATCTGATGTTCATGGACGACATCAGGCTGTATGGTAAGAGCATCAAGGAAATAGATACCCTACTCCAGACTGTAAGGATTGTATCTGGGGACATCAGGATGGAGTTTGGAATAAAAAAATGTGCCTTAGTCAACATACAAAAGGTCAAAGTAACAAGGACTGAAGGGATAAAGCTACCAGATGGGAGTAACATCAAACACATAGATGAGAAGAGATACAAATACCTGGGAATAATGGAAGGAGGGTATGAAGGACACGATCAGGAAAGAATATATGCACAGACTCAAGGCGATACTCAAGTCAAAACTCAACGCCTGAAATATGATAAAAGCCATAAACACATGGGCAGTGCCAGTAATCAGATACAGCACAGGAATAGTCGAATGGACGAAGGCAGAACTCCGCTGCATAGACCAGAAAACTAGGAAACATATGACAATACACAAAGTACTACACCCAAGAGCAAATATTGACAGACTATACATAACACGAAAGGAAGGAGGGAGAGGACTACTAAGTATAGAGGACTGCATCAACATCGACAATAGAGCACTGGGGCTATATCAGAAAACAGTGAAGACGAGTGGCTCAAGAGTGCATGGGAAGAAGGACTGATGAAAGTAGACGAAGACCCACAAATATACAGAGACAGGAGAATGACAAACAGAACAGAGGACTGGCACAACAAACCAATGCACGGACAATACATAAGACAGACTAAAGAACTAGCCAGCGATGACACATGGCAATGGCTACAGAGGGAGAGCTCAAGAAGGAAACTGAAGGAATAATAACAGCGGCACAAGATAAGGACCTAAGAACCAGATATGTTCAAAGAACGATAGACGGAAATAACATCTCTCCCATATGTAGGAAGTGCAATACGAAAAATGAAACCATAAACCACATAGCAAGCGCATGTCCGGCACTTGCACAGAATCAGTACAAAAAGAGGCATGATTCAGTGGC
>NC_061098.1:61750056-61762556 GCF_015104395.2 Macrobrachium nipponense | reverse complement strand
AGGTTCTTAAAAATAATAAACAATTGGGCTGTAATGACTGACGACAGGTGACAAACAAAGGAGGGAGGAGCATAACAAAACTAAAAAGTTACCTTAAAATTAATTTATTTACAAGATTTAAATACATAATGTACATTGAGTCAAGGTTCTGGGTGGCAGAAACACAAAAATATTATAAACTAACAATATGTAAAACCAGTTTAAGAATCAATAAAATACACCCGTCAATAACAAAGCCATGAAAAATCACAATCTAAACAATAAAAAGAATAATAACAAAATAGGCTGAATAAGGGCAATAACAATCTTTAAATATAATAAATAGAAATAGGCAGCGTAATACATAACTAAAATTGACACTGAAGCAGCATAATGATACTAAGAGCAAAACGAGAACTCTTCCTCAAACAATGAGGACAACAGTCCAATGCCGGACGATCAAGATAGAGCCGATACGACAACCACCTCGTCCTTGGAGACAATATGGACATCCTCCTCGAATGCTGGACGATCGAGACAGAGTTGATGCAACAACCATCTCGTCCTCAGATGCAGTATGGAAGTCCTCCTCGATCACTGGACGAAAACACGTCACTGCTGCTGCCCAGTGAGGTCGCACTCGACACGTCGTCCTCTTGACGACGAAAACACGCTATTGTTGCTGCCCAGTGAGGTCGTACTCGACACGTCGTCCTCTCGACGACGAAAACACGCCAATGCTGTCCAAAGGCTGTCTACCTCCTACTCGAAGTTATACTCCAAACGACGACTTCAACCAAATAACCAGGTATCCAGTACCTGACGCTGCCTCATGCTGGTCCACAGGTAATCATACCCGACTGCCTCTGACTGACTGACTGACTGGTTGTTCTGCCCTCCAGAACCTGACTGACGAAGTTTGACGCCATCCAACAGACGTCAACTCGTCAGCAATTAAAAAACAAAAACAAAGGAGGCAACAATCCACCAAGGGAACAATCGGCAAACGATTGTTCCTAACATATATATATATATATATATATATATATATATATATATATATATATATATATGTATATATATATATATATATATATATATATATATATATATATATATATATATATATACAACCTTTAGCACAAACTACTTAACCAAATCAAAGCCTAAACTATGGTCTGAAAAGCCCAGTCAACAACCGTTTCACGACCACTTTCATCCCAACAAGACCAGTATTTGGCAGAGTGGAATATAATGCTTATATGATTATAGTAATTGTATTATTCCCAATAAAAAAAACAAATACACAAAAAAAAAAAAAAAAAAAAAAACCAAAGGCTATCGCAATCACATATGGTATTGGTGTTCAATAATTCTCTTTATCCGCTGTCAATTACGAATAATCGGAAACCTGAAAACCGTAATCTATCGGCAACCAAGGTTTGCATTCATCAAGAATCGTGCGACAACGCAACTCCATTGTTTTTCCAGATTTGTGTGTTTTGATTTCAAGTGCTTCTTTCTGAGGGAACTGGAACATTTACTGGTTGCAATCCCAGTTGTAAAGTTAAGAGTTTACTGGAGTTAATCTACTCATCAATAAAACATAATTATATCCTCAAATTTAACTGATAACTCGCATTTCTTTCTGGTAAGTTAAGTACCCTTTATTAGACACCCATGAACCATAAAAGGGATATATTATTAACTAAACCTAAGATCTTTAATATGTAGGAGGTAAAGTCACTTAGAGGTCAAAAAATAAAAACATATAACGTAATTCAAAGCCTATTCCATACAAAGATGTTTGGATTAAGCAAGAGTTCGTTTCCATAACATAACACGACTTCCAGTCTAAAAGGAATTATTCTTCATGTCCTTCCCCTTATGTTTTCCAGCTTTTATTTTTCTATAATCTTTTCTTCATCTATTTATTCATAGATGACTAAATCTCAAAATGTTTCAAGCATGAGAAAATATATAAACAAATATTTTTTTCACTATTTTGATATCATGGAAATGTTATATTAAAAAAAGTGAAAAGGAAAAAAAAGGGGGGTTTTCATTAGCTCATTGTAATGCATGTTACAGTCCTTACTTTAACCCCGGCTGAAATATAGAGAATTCAAACTACATGAAATATACATGAATAGGGTAAGGTGGGTAAGAGGCCCCCGTGAGGTAAGAGGCCTCCCAAGGTATTTCTTGATTTCTTTGTGTTCGCATTCATTTTGATGGTGAGGTTAGCTGCGCCATGTGCATTCAGATGTATGAGCAAAATCTTGTAAATATCTGGGCCTTGTTGTCAGTTGGGACCAACTTTTCGGTTTTAACCACTTTTCATATATGTTTTATGTGGTTTTACCAGCATTTTAGGAAAAGATTGTTGCTGGTTTTTATACTCTGGTTTTTTAATATCTTTTGACTATTTAAAAGTAAATTGAGATTGATTTTAATTCATTTACAATACAAGGAGACCACGTTTCTTCTTTTTCCATCGTAGGCTTTGAAAAGGCTTTTTACCCCACATCTACAAATGGGAACACCTAACGCCAATGTCTCAGTGGGAACGATCTAATATTTCAGAATCACCTTCCCTCGTCATTATGCGAGGAAAACAGAGAGTGCATCCCATGGAGAAAATGCTCTCAGGTCTGCCCTTCAATAAATTAGTGAAAGACGGCCTTAAAATCTGTATCAAAAGAGCATAGCATTCCTTGTTAAAATTCTAAGGCGACACCGAGACCGAAAAATGAAATATACTGGAAATATTCAACTGGGTGGGATTTTGTGCCCCGAGTTTAATGCACAATTTGGGACGTTAGTGAGCAAAGTACAAGAAATGGAAAAGACCCTGTTTGGCTTAACAACAGTAGACATAAGACGAATTGCTTATGAAATTGCAGGGAAAATTGCGATTCCTCACCATTTCTGTAAAAGTGCTCAAATGTCTGGGAAAAACTTGCTAAATGCTGTCTTAAAGAGATACTCTCACAGTCGTCCTCAGGTGGCTTCTGTATAACGTCAGATGTTACTGGGGTAACAATTATGGCCCAAGGAATGTGGAATATGGATGAAAACGGCATCAAAACATCCAGAGGTCCTTTAATATTTGGCAGCAAAGGGAGTCAAAGTGGTAAGACGCACTATCAGTAGAGAATGAAGTCAGACAACGCCAGTGTTAAGTGCAATGAATGCAAGTAAGATTCCTACCTCCAATGTTCATATTTCAGCAAATGGCTGACGCTGATCGTTTCTTAGATAGTTTCAGCACTTTGTTTCACGTGTTAATTCTTCTCAACAAGAACACATTGCAATCTTGGATGGACATAATACTCACAAAACATTAACTGTTACCCCAGAAAGGATTTTTTGTATTGCAACATTTTTATATTATAAAAGATTACAAATATTGAAAGTTTGATTTGTGTACAATGACCGAAAATGAAGATTTTTCGCCTTTAATGGTGGTTTCTATAGAATCTTTCAGAGTATTCTGCCGCGTAAAAGCCTCCCCCATGGGCTTTTTTTACGGCCCACTTTCAAAAAAGTTTTTATTTAATATTTACACTAACATAAAGGCAAGATACGTTTAAAGTTTAAGAAGAAGAATGTTTAAATTCTTTAACACCATAACTTTGCAAGCAAGGCAAGTTTTTCCTTAAGGTGGGCTCGTTACCACACTCTGCCCTATATGAAAATGTATTTGTATATAATACACGAATACATGAGTGTGTCACTAAAAGAAAACAAATTAGTGCCATCATCAATTTATCTCAAAACTGCAATTAAGTTCTGATCTCTCCCACTGGTAAGATCTCTATTTCCTCTGGGCAGGTGCGACGCCAGATAACTCTTAATCAATCAATTTCCTTGGGAAATTGCAAGGGACGCTGATGGAGAAGGAAAATGAGTTCGAGATCACTGAAGATAATTGTCAAGGTTATTCTTATCAGGGTGTCAAAATCCGATTCTTTTAGGTGACAAGGAATTTACCACAGACCAAATATTATATATTATACCTTACAAGTGAAAGCCTCCAATTCCTTGTTCATTTTATCATTACAACAGGACTTCCTAGTTTGGGACCTACGCAGGAAAATGGATCCTTTTTCAAAAACATGAAAGAAAATGATTATAGAACGTAAATTCTCATTCATTAATGAAGGGTGTTTGCAGCGTCCCCTCGGCCCCTATTTACATTCGTATTTTAGCCTTTTACTTCACTTCCACTCTCGCTTCCTGTTTTCAAACTCGCTGTCCAACACCTCATATTGTGGGGGTTTCTTCCAGTTCCACCTTTAGATCCTTTTACTTCATTTCCTTCATTTTCTGGATCATCTTATCTTCCTGTCTAACCCCCCAAAACTCCGACTTTTCACTGTCTTCAGCTTGAATTTCAAAAAATTATATTTCCCTTACTCTGTTTTCAAATCATTTTTTATGAGAAATAACTCTTTCAATGTTCTAGAGACAATTTCTATTTCAACAGGTGTACGTACTTCACAGTGCTTTTAAATCGTTGAGAATGAAAACTTTTTAGCGTCTCAACCAGGGAACAATTTCAACCTGAACAGATGTATCTCATTACTCTGAATACTCGTTGGCAAGTAAAATGGTCGGCTACGTATCGAAATTGGGGTAAGACCGTCAAAAAACCGTTTCCCCCAATCTTTTGTACACCTGGGCTTTCAGACGCAACAAAATTGAAATGACAAATGACCGTTTGTTTTTCTCAGTCCCTTTCTATCTGTTGATTTTAAAGAGGCCAGTGTTTCTCTCTTTCTTCGAATTGTATTTCAAAACATGTGTGAATGAATGTACGCTGAATTGTATAGGATATGTATAGTTATATATATATATATATGGATATATATAATATATATATATATATATATATGTATATATATATATATATATATATATATATATATATATATATAGGTTATTATATATATATAAAGTTATATATATATTTATATGTGTGTGTGTATTTGAAGAAGAACAGGACCTCATTTAAAGTGGATGGTTCCTAACAGAGATTTTATTCACAAAAGTTGCAAGCTATCAAGGACTTAACTGCCCCCATCATCTGGTAGGCGTTAGTCTTTGTGTGAATGCACAATACAAGTATGCAAATGATTAATCTTGATATATATGTTATATATATTTACATAGATATGTATGTGTGTGTATGTATGCATAGATAGTCTCTGTAATTTGGGGTGGCTTCAGAGAAACAAAACATGGGTCGCTGAAAGTTAAAATCCTTAATCTGCTGGATCATGGATAAACCCATATTACAAAAACAGTCCCCTCAACCATTGAATTTACATACATAGAAGCCTCATTGGTAGTATGTTGTTCCATTGACGAAAATTGCGGCACCTAACTCTGTCTTGTGTGTCCTGTAGTGCTTTTTTGGATAACGATCCCTTTCTGCTCTCTCAGTCTTTGTAATTAACCTTTTCAAGTCAGTTGGCTTTTGAAAGCCCTGACTGTGATAAGAGATATTCCACTTCCTGCACTGTCTATGACGTTTTCTTACATCCTATGATGTTCATATGTCATTTTAACATCTCAGTTGACAAAACCTTCACTCAAAAACCTTCGTGATCACTGACCCCTTCAGATTGCAAATATTAGTCAGAATGATTAGATTACATTGAAAAGTTGTGTATATACTACATGTTGATCGATGTTTCACGCTTCGTGTCTGTATTACATGAATAATTCACTCTCGCTACGCGGTCTCGTTTGAAACACTAAAGGTCGAGATGAAATTTTGATCAAATTTGTTTATTTTGGGCTGGGCTGATTTTGTGATTGCCTGTTACTGTTAGATGTTTTAGCAGCAAGGTTAAAAATCAATGATCAGAATATTATTATTATTATTATAATTATCATTATTATTGAAAATATTCATAGTGCCATGAGTCTTAAAATGGAAAAACAAATCCACAGTTATGAATATGTACATAATTACAGTTTTACCTTTACATACGTAACTGTGGATTTGTTTCTCCATTATTATTATTATTATTATTATTATTATTATTATTATTATTATTATTATTATTATTATTATTATTATTATTATTATTATTATTTCTTTTTTTTCCTCTATCACAGTCCTCCAATTCGACTGGGTGGTATTTATAGTGTGGGGTTCCGGGTTGCATCCTGCCTCCTTAGGAGTCCATCACTTTTCTTACTACGTGCGCCGTTTCTAGGATCACACTCTTCTGCATGAGTCCTGGAGCTACTTCAGCCTCTAGTTTTTCTAGATTCCTTTTCAGGGATCTTGGGATCATGCCTAGTGTTCCTATGATTATGGGTGCAATTTCCTCTGGCATATCCCATATCCTTCTTATTTCTATTTTCAGGTCTTGATACTTAATCATTTTTTCACTCTCTTTCTCTTTAACTCTGGTGTCCCATGGTATTGCGACATCAATGAGTGATACTTTCTTCTCGATTTTGTCAGTCAACGTCATGTCTGGTCTATTTGCACGTATCACCCTATCTGTTCTGATACCATAGTCCCAGAGGATCTTTGCCTGATCGTTTTCTATCACACATTCAGGTTGGTGCTCGTACCACTTATTACTGCAAGGTAACTGATGTTTCTTGCACAGGCTCCAGTGGAGGGCTTTAGCCACTGAATCATGCCTCTTTTTGTACTGATTCTGTGCAAGTGCCGGACATGCGCTTGCTATGTGGTTTATGGTTTCATTTTTCGTATTGCACTTCCTACATATGGGAGAGATGTTATTTCCGTCAATCGTTCTTTGAACATATCTGGTTCTTAGGTCCTTATCTTGTGCCGCTGTTATTATTCCTTCAGTTTCCTTCTTGAGCTCTCCCTCTGTAGCCATTGCCATGTGTCATCGCTGGCTAGTTCTTTAGTCTGTCTTATGTATTGTCCGTGCATTGGTTTGTTGTGCCAGTCCTCTGTTCTGTTTGTCATTCTCCTGTCTCTGTATATTTGTGGGTCTTCGTCTACTTTCATCAGTCCTTCTTCCCATGCACTCTTGAGCCACTCGTCTTCACTGGTTTTCTGATATTGCCCCAGTGCTCTATTGTCGATGTTGATGCAGTCCTCTATACTTAGTAGTCCTCTCCCTCCTTCCTTTCGTGTTATGTATAGTCTGTCAATATTTGCTCTTGGGTGTAGTACTTTGTGTATTGTCATATGTTTCCTAGTTTTCTGGTCTATGCAGCGGAGTTCTGCCTTCGTCCATTCGACTATTCCTGTGCTGTATCTGATTACTGGCACTGCCCATGTGTTTATGGCTTTTATCATATTTCCGGCGTTGAGTTTTGACTTGAGTATCGCCTTGAGTCTCTGCATATATTCTTTCCTGATTGTGTCCTTCATACCCTCCTTCCATTATTCCCAGGTATTTGTATCCCGTCTCATCTATGTGTTTGATGTTACTCCCATCTGGTAGCTTTATCCCTTCAGTCCTTGTTACTTTGACCTTTTGTATGTTGACTAAGGCACATTTTTTTATTCCAAACTCCATCCTGATGTCCCCAGATACAATCCTTACAATCTGGAGTAGGGTATCTATTTCCTTGATGCTCTTACCATACAGCCTGATGTCGTCCATGAACATCAGATGGTTAATACTGTTGCCTCTTTTCTTGAGTTGGTACCCAGCATCCATCTTCTGCAGTACTTTTGTCATGGGAATCATGGCTACTAGGAAGAGTAGTGGGGACAGTGAGTCTCCCTGGAAGATCCCTCTCCTGATATTAACCTCTGCTAGTCTTATTCCAGAGATTGTAAGTATTGTATTCCAGTTGCGCATTGCACTTTTGAGGAAGCTGATCGTGTTTTTCTCTGCCCCATATATTTTCAGGCATTCTATTAGCCATGTGTGTGGTATCATGTCGAAGGCTTTCTTATAGTCAATCCATGCCATGCTTAGCTTGGTTTTCCTTCTACTGTTCTTCATTACCATTTTGTCGATCAGGAGCTGGTCTTTTGTGCCCCTACACTTCCCTCTGCAGCCTTTCTGTTGGTTGGGGATGGTATTTGTCTCCTCTAGGTAGTTGTATAGCCTTTCACTGATGATACCTGTTAGTAACTTCCACATTATTGGTAGGCAGGTGATAGGCCTGTAGTTACCGGCTATATTTACCTTACTCTTGTCTTTTTGTACTAGGATGTTCTTCCTGTGGTCATCCATTCGGGTGCATGGTGATTTGAGATACAACGCTGGAGTTGTTATGCTATTCGTGGGTGTAGGGCCTTGAATTTTTTGAGCCAGTATCCATGAACTTCATCAGGACCTGGGGCTTTCCAGTTTGACACTTTCTTTAGTTGGTGTCTGACTGTGTCTGTCGTGATCTCTGTGAATCTTTGTTTTATTCTCCCTGTTTCTTCTTCCTTGACTTCCTGGAGCCATGTTGCATGTTTGTTGTGTGATACCAGATTGTTCCATATATTTTCTCAGAGTCTCTTACTTGGTTCGGCTTCAGGAATTTCTTGGTGGTTGTTTTCCCCTCCTAGTTGGCTGTAAAGTCTTTTCTGGTTGGTTCTGAATAGGTTGTTCAGTTGGTATCCCTTATTCCTGTTCATGTACCGTTGGATCTTATGTGCTTTGGTCTTAAGCCTCTGTTTTACATCTTCTAATGTGTTGTTTAATACTATCTCTTGTACTTTGTATTTCTCGTTGAGTTCCTCCCTTGTTTTCTTGCTTCTTAGCTTTTTTTCTGCCATCTCTTTCAATTTACTCAAGTCAGATCTCATCACCATGATTTGCTTTTCCAGGCGCCTTTTCCAGGCGCCTTTTCCAAGGCGGTTGCTGTTTTGGTTTCTGTTTGGTTGGTGGTGTTGGTGTTCGTATCCACATCAGTTCTACTACTAATCTTGCTCCTGCATATGTCAAATTATTTGTTTCTGTGATATTGGTGGTTTGTATTAGTCTCATTATTTCATTGACCTCACTTGTTTTCTCCCTTAATTTCTTGGTGTTGTAGGCTTTCTTGGAGGGGATCTTTGTTCTCTCTGTATCTGGCTCCATCCATTGTCTAATCTTTTCTACCCATTCCATCCTCTCTGTTACTTCGTCGGTGATTCTTTGTGTGTCATTGTTTGATACCTCATCATCCCTGTCATCTTCTGTGGCATTGTCTCTCGGTTCGTCTTCTTGTAATTCGTTGTCGTGTGTCATTTCCCTCTCCAGACCCTCTCTTTTGGTTGGGGAGAGCCAGTTCTTTTTCTTTATGTTCCTTACTTGGTCTGCCAGCCTCTGCTCTGTTTAGGGGTGTGTTATTCCTCTCATTCCAGATGTTGACCAACCTTCTTCTATATCCTCTCTCCGTTGGGTTGCTTTTGATGTAGCATCTCCATATTTCCTTATTTTCTTCCCTTCTCCATTTCTTCCACTGGTTTGCTTCTGTAGCTCCAATCTCAGGGTGTTGGTTACTGTCGTTGTGGTAGTCAGTTGCTGGATGACAACCTTCAAGTACCTGACCATCTTCCCCTTCATTTGGGTTTAAATACCTGGCTGCTGGACGAAGCTCCTCTGTTGCCAGAGGTTCCATTTACGTCGTTGTCGTTTAAGTCTTCATTTCTTTCCATCATTGCTGAGTTTTGCTCTTTAACCCATAGCTGGACCCTACCCCATCAGGGATAGTTACTCATCTACATCTGAATAGACAGAGGAAATTATGGTAAAGATCCTTTCCCAAGGAATCAACGCCGAGGAGAGCAGTCACCCATCCAACGACTGAACAGCCCCAATGTTGCTTAACCAGTCCATTGATGACCTAACCCACTCTGCCATGGCGCTACTTTTATTATTATTATTATCATTTTTTTTTTGCTCTATCACAGTCCTCCAATTCGACTAGGTGGTATTTATATTGTGGGGTTCCGGGTTACATCCTGCCTCCTTAGGAGTCCATCAATTTTCTACTATGTGCGCCGTTTCTAGGATCACACTATTCTGCATGAGTCCTGGAGCTACTTCAGCCTCTAGTTTTTCTAGATTCCTTTTCAGGGATCTTGGGATTGTGCCTAGTGCTCCTATGATTATGGGTACGATTTCCACTGGCATATCCCATATCCTTCTTATTTCTATTTTCAGATCTTGATACTTATCCATTTTCTCTCTCTCTTTCTCTTCAACTCTGGTGACCCATGGTATTGCGACATCAATGAGTGATAGTTTCTTCTCGATTTTGTCAATCAACGTCACATCTGGTCTATTTGCACTTATCAACCTATCTGTTCTGATACCATAGTCCCAGAGGATCTTTGCCTGATCGTTTTCTATCACTCCTTCAGGTTGGTGTTCGTACCACTTATTACTGCAAGGTAACTGATGTTTCTTGCACAGTCTCCAGTGGAGGGCTTTTGCCACTGAATCATGCCTCTTTTTGTACTGGTTCTGTGCAAGTGCCGGACATTTGCTTGCTATGTGGTTTATGGTTTCATTTTTCGTATTGCACTTCCTACATATGGGAGAGATGTTATTTCCGTCTATCGTTCTTTGAACATATCTGGTTCTTAGGTCCTTATCTTGTGCCGCTGTTATTATTCCTTCAGTTTCCTTCTTGAGCTCTCCCCTCTGTAGCCATTGCCATGTGTCATCGCTGGCTAGTTCTTTAGTCTGTCTTATGTATTGTCCGTGCATTGGTTTGTTGTGCCAGTCCTCTGTTCTGTTTGTCATTCTCCTGTCTCTGTATATCTGTGGGTCTTCGTCAACTTTCATCAGTCCTTCTTCCCATGCACTCTTGAGCCACTCGTCTTCACTGGTTTTCTGATATTGCCCCAGTGCTCTATTGTCGATGTTGATGCAGTCCTCTATACTTAGTAGTCCTCTCCCTCCTTCCTTTCATGTTATGTATAGTTTGTCCATATTTGCTCTTGGGTGTAGTACTTTGTTTATTGTCATATGTTTCCTAGTTTTCTGGTCTATGCAGCGGAGTTCTGCCTTCGTCCATTCGACTATTCCTGTGCTGTATCTGATTACTGGCACTGCCCATGTGTTTATGGCTTTTATCATATTTCCGGCGTTGAGTTTTGACTTGAGTATCGCCTTGAGTCTCTGCATATATTCTTTCCTGATCGTGTCCTTCATCTCTTGGTGTTTTATATCCCCTCCTTCCATTATTCCCAGGTATTTGTATCCAGTCTCATCTATGTGTTTGCTGTTGCTCCCATCTGGTAGCTTTATCCCTTCAGTTCTTGTTACTTTGCCCTTTTGTATGTTGACTAAGGCGCGTTTTTTTTTTTATTCCAAACTCCATCCTGATGTCCCCAGATACAATCCTTACAGTCTCGATTATGTTATCTATTTCCTTGATGCTCTTACCATACAGCTTGATGTCGTCCATGAACATCAGATGGTTAATTCTGTTGCCTCTTTTCTTGAGTTGGTACCCAGCATCCATCTTCTGTAGTACTTTTGTCATGGGAATAATGACTACTATGAAGAGTAGTGGGGACAGTGAGTCTCCCTGGAAGATCCCTCTCCTGATATTAACCTCTGCTAGTCTTATTCCAGAGCTTGTAAGTATTGTATTCCAGTTGCGCATTGTATTTTTGAGGAAGCTGATGGTGTTTTCCTCTGCCCCATATATTTTTAGGCATTCTATTAGCCGTGTGTGTGGTATCATGTCGAAGGCTTTCTTATAGTCTATCCATGCCATGCTTAGGTTGGTTTTCCTTCTCCTTCTGTTCTTCATTACCATTTTGTCGATCAGGAGCTGGTCTTTTGTGCCCCTACACTTCCTTCTGCAGCCTTTCTGTTGGTGGGGGATGGTGTTTGTCTCCTCTAGGTAGTTGTATAGCCTTTCACTGATGATACCTGTTAGTAACTTCCACATTATTGGTAGGCAGGTGATAGGCCTGTAGTTACTGGCTATATTTCCCTTACTCTTGTCTTTTTGTACTAAGGATGTCCTTCCTGTGGACATCCATTTGGGTGCATGGTTATTTGAGATACAATGCTGGAGTTGTTTTGCTATTCGTGGGTGTAGGGCCTTGAAGTTTTTGAGCCAGTATCCATGGACTTCATCGGGACCTGGGGCTTTCCAGTTTGGCATTTTCTGTAGTTGGTGTCTGACTGTGTCTGTCGTGATCTCTGTGAATCTTAGTTTTATTATTATTATTATTATTATTATTATTATTATTATTATTATTATTATTATTATTATTATTATTATTATTATTATTATTATTATTTGAGAAACAAATCCAGTTATGTATGGGTACAAACATATTTAAAAATGAACCTAAACAGTAAAAATGAACCAAAACTGAGAGCTTTAAGGATTCTGTTCGATTCCTCTTTTCAGTATTTATTTTTAGATAATATATTTGTACCCATACATAACTGTGGATTTGTCTCTCCATTTCAAGACTCATGCTACTATGAGTATTGTATTAATATTATTATTATATTATTCTGAAGATGGATCCTGTTCATATGGAACAAGCCCTCTGGACCACTGACTAGCAATTCAAGCTTCAAAGAGTAAGGCTTTCTTTTGTAAGAGAT
>NC_061098.1:61732556-61745056 GCF_015104395.2 Macrobrachium nipponense | reverse complement strand
AATGTATCTATATTTGTAAATATTATGTAATTGTATATATATAATATATATATTATATTATATATATATATTTATATATTATACTATGTTGTGTGGGTGTGTGTGGTGTTGTTTGCATATGTAGGTATATAATATGTGTTTGTATGTATGTATATTATTATGTGTGTTTGTTTTTATATATGTTATATATTGTGAATTTTGTTTATATATATGCGTATTTATATCTATATACTGCATATGCATATGCATATACATGTATATATATGTATATGGCATTACAATTAATTGTATAATTATGTTTTATTATTTGAATACATTCACATTTTTTTACGTCTGTTATCTAATGAAATAAAATTCTGTTATATTATTTGCAAACCAGTGTTCTCGTACGAAAATAAATAAGAATGAATTCAAATTTATTAATTTAAATCATTCAGATGTAGGTCCTAAAATTTTACAAGTATAATATCCAGGGCTGTAGACGGAGCTGATTTGTCCTCTTAATTTGCATTAAGAAAATGGTTAAAAGTTGAAATTTGTATTAAAATTAATCTCCTACTTAATTACCCACTGTCCTTCTTGCCTCTTGTCAGCGTAATGCCACTAACCTCTTCGCCACCTTTTTCAGTAGCTACAGAAGTTGTTTTATCTGCCGCTTATCACTGAAGGGGTGGGAATTCATTAACAAACCGCTAACACATCATGTTTTCCCTTTCCGTACTCGATAAAAGGTTGGACTCGTTCAGAAGTATATTCGTGAACATATGTTGTGTGACGGGCATCAATACAAATAATCTTCGTGTGGTATTAGTCTTACGAAACAAATCGACAAAGGGAAACACAAAGACACACTTGTCAGTTTAACATCTGTTTTATTTGCGAGAGATAAACCTTTTAATAACACGTTTAATGAAACACTTAATATGACATTGTACGAAGAGGATTTAATTAAGAAACCAGAAGTTACGTCTCTCTCTCTCTCTCTCTCATTTTATTTCTAATTGTTGAACATACCAAGTGAATCTGTGAAAAAAGAACTACATAAAATCTATGGCACTTTCCTGAAAGCGTATGGGTCTCTCTCTCTCTCTCTCTCTCTCTCTCTCTTTTCTCTCTCTGGAGAGGGTGTATTACTGCTTTCAAATACCTGTTTCCTCTGCAAACAGGTTACGTCTTAAGAAAACTGAAGCTTCCTGTAGACAGCTGGTTGATTTAGGCTCCTTTGCTATTCACGAGAGAGAGAGAGAGAGAGAGAGAGAGAGCTTACCTTACAGACCTTACAACTCGTTCGGGTTGCCCCAGGTCCCTCAGTGTGAGGCACCTCTAATGTCTTGTGGCAGTAAAGAAACACAGACTTGGTTTTTTCTTCTTTACTTAAAAAATGATATATATATATATAATGGAAACAGACGCACAACGATCCTTTGGTGGAGAGGTAATAATCTCCTACAGGGCTTGACTTCAACTAACCACACATACTCCCCACTCTCCAAGAGAACATCTTAAATAATCATTGACAATCAACAACAAGTAATATACAAACTCAACTAGTCATAAACGGTTATTTACACCTCTTCCTTAATAACCCACAACAACAGAAATACCTTTATACATAAACTGCCCAATTAAACCCAAACAGTAATTAACAGTTTCAAACAATAATTATACACTCCCCCCTGAATTACATTCACATATATTACAAACTCTAGCTCTTCTAACTCTTGTTGAATGTCTTGGAATCGCGTTGCACTCAGCAACAGTGCCTGAATCTTCCTCTTCCCCCTCATCTTCATGAACAGGAAGCTGTATAAGAAGCTCCTCATCCTCAGCATCAGTAGTTTCCTTACTCAATATCAATCATTGTGAAAAGCACGAACGAAGATCTCTAACGTGGCGTGGAACTCCATTGACTTCAACAGCTTGTTCTGACAAAACTCTCGTAACCTTGCCTCTTTCAAATTGCATATTGCATCGCATGTTGGATGGTTTTACCCACACCTCATCACCTGCTTTGTAGGGGCCACTCACTGCCACTTTGTTCATTGAGCATGGATCCACTCCTCGGACCCTCACAGGGTAAGAATACAGCATACTGACAGGGGCAGTCGTTGAGTCGCAGTCATCACGAGGCATCAAATTATACAGATATACAGCCTCTGCAATGCTGCAGCCTTTCCTTGCAACAATGACTTTAACAGTTCGATGGCATCTCTCAGCTATACCATTTCCTGATGGAACATAAGCACATCTAAAATTAAGATGCACGCACCACTTTTTTGCAAAGTCAGCAAATAGTTTGCTGCGAAAAGCAGGGTCATTGTCAGTTAACAGTTCCTCCGGTGCTCCTCGTTCATAGAACACTGTCTCAAGTTGCCCGATGATGCTTTCACTGGTCTGAAAATGGAGCCGACACCAGATGGCAAATCGAGATGGTCCACAATCAATGAGAGTAAGATACGGCCGTCCATCATAGTGAGTAATATCCATGCCAACTCTCTGCCACACTCTATCCACTTCCAGACTACCCTTCTGCCACTTCACTGGGGCCGGGTCTATTGACTGGCATGCCTCACAGCATTTGACAACAGCCTGTACTTGCCGCCTGGTAACTCCTGGATGGACTTTCTTCACAAAATAGAGAGTTCTTCTCACACCTGGTGACCAGCAGCATGATGGATCTCCTTAATTCCATCACTAATGGCAGGGACAACAGAAGCACACACAAGTTTTGCATCTTGGTGACATGAACCAAGGTCCCTCAGCCAGCGCTGAGGTACACATGTCAAACTGTCAGCTTTATTATTGGCAGAAGACACAAGTGTAATAGACAGCTGGAGGTCACACTCTTCTATCAATGACAAGACTATTCCTAGTCTTCTTCTGATGAGCATTTCACTTGCGCCTTAGTCTTCAATCTGCTTTTTCCTAAAAGTCCATCTGAAATCCATCTATGCACAGTAGATGAGTCAGTCATTAATTCCACCTTTTGTATCTTCCAAGCCAGTGCAAGATTCAATCCTTTAATGACTGCATCTAGCTCAGCCATATTGATGTGGCAAGAGTCGTCTTTCCGCAGCCAGCTGGCATCTTCCACAATGGAACCATTTACTTCCACTGCAACACCAAGCGCAAGAGAACTAGCATCCACCCAGATCTTGAATTTGTCACTGGTGACATTCCACTGTCCTCTCACAGGGTCATCCTTCTTAACCTTCTCCAGAAGTTCCTGCAAACACATTTTGATGTAATCATCATTAATGATGTCATCCCATCCTTCAGTGACTTTATTGACTCTTCTCTTGATGAATGCTACTGCCACTCACAGCCATCCACAAACAGGGTAATGGCCTAACAGTCTACCACAGTATGAGAACACTGCTCGCCGAGTCAACTGTCTTGGTGCATCGCCCAGGTCATTGTCCCTTTTCCAAAAAAGACTCTCCTGCTCCCCCCAAACTCTCAGGCCCAATGCTCGAGCCCCTTCAGCAAGTCTTTGGTGTGGCTTACTTACTAGCCCAAAATTTCTAAGATGCTCCTCTACACGGCTGGTCTTAACAATATCTTCATTCACCAAGATGTCATCAATATAAGCTGATGTCCCTTTTCTTACAATTGGGTCCTGAAGGAGAACACAGTTTAAAACAGATTTCATTACCATCGGAGTAATATTCAAGCCAAACCCCAGTCGAGTCAGGCAATACCTCTGGCCTTTGAAATATACAGTCTGGTATGGCCACAGAGACTCATGGATTCTTATTTGCAGGTAAGCTTTAGCCAAGTCTACTACAGATACATTCACTCCTTGCTCTTCACTCACGTAGTTTGTCTGAGCACACATCCGAGTCTGCTGTAAATGCATCAATGTACGTATTCAGTTCTCTGAAGTCCAGTACAGGCCGCACCTTCTTTTTATTTTGCTGTACAACAGCCATGAGGGGAATAAGCCCCTTAGCTGGTCCATATTTATTCTCATCATAAGGAAGCAGCCAGCCATCATTCGCCCATCTTTGTAGCTCTGATTCATACAAGTCCTTTGCCTCCTGAGGTACAGAATATGCCTTTACTCCATTCTCCAGGACGCCAGGCTCCTTGCCCTCAGACCATTTCCATGTAGCTGTCCAACATTTAATCACAGGATCATAAATTGCACTAAAATCACACTCATCCACCCCCACCTTCACATCAGCAGCTGCAGAAAAAAGTGTGTCTTCCATTCCAAAACGTACACCACCCTGGGTATCGACAGTGACTCCTCCTAGAGCCCTCACACCATCCATGCCGAGAAGAAATTTAAAACCGAGGGGCATTAGAGTAGTTACACATACAGAAATGCTGGCAGTAGCTCCATTACTGAGCTGCAAGTGCACGACGCCCATTCCTTCACACACCCATTCTTGCCCACTCACAGTTATCATGCTAACTGTGCACTTGTTCCATGCCTTACAGCATGAGACATGAGCGATGCTTTGAGATCACCCAGTGTCTACTAACACGCAACACTGAAAAGACCCTCACACTCAAAACAGTACTTGGCAGCACCTTACTCAGTGGGTTTGGGGAGAGGAGGCTGGCGCTGATGCCTCCTCTCCTTGCTCGTTTCCCGGACAAGCTGACGCAATGTGCCCCATTCCACCACACCGATAGCACTTTACCCTTCTCCGAAATCGACCATTTACTCGGTTGCGAGCAAGACAGTCCCTGGCAAAGTGATTTGGTCCAAGGCATACATGACATTTCTGAACTGTTGTTTCTACTGGCACAGAACCCAAGCTTCCTGTGGCGCCAAAACATGTTTCCACTGAAACAGAAGGAAGGTCATCTTTCAGAACCGCCCGTGCCCGAGCCAAAATCTGTTCCAGATCGAGGGCCTCCATGCGAGACCCGGCTCTCAACAGCTGACGAACTCTCTCTGGAAGTCCAGCTACAAAAGCACATGCAAGAGCTTTTTCAGAAATTCCTCCAAACAGGGATCCGAGTCGACGTAGCTCAGCTAAGTAGACATCCGGTGCCTCTCCACTGTGCAACTTCCTACTGACAAACTGTTTATAGGCTACATAGGGATCAACAGCAAACGCAGCCAACAATGCTTCTTTCACCTTGTCAACCTTCTTCCTATCTGCTGTGGGTAACTGTAAGTACACTGCAAAGGCACCACCTGTAAGCCGCAGAGGAATCACACTGGCCACATCATCAACTTTCCGAAGCTTGCAAACCAGCTCCAACTTCTCCAGCCACTCCATAAAACAAGGAATTTGTGCGTTTCTGCCATCATACTCAGGGATCAGTTTCAAGTCGAAGTTACTCTCCATACTGCCTAGATAGCTTGTGGCAGTAAAGAAACACAGACTTGGTTTTTTCTTCTTTACTTAAAAAATGATATATATATATAATGGAAACAGACGCACAACGATCCTTTGGTGGAGAGGTAATAATCTCCTACAGGGCTTGACTTCAACTAACCACACATACTCCCCACTCTCCAAGAGAACATCTTAAATAATCATTGACAATCAACAACAAGTAATATACAAACTCAACTAGTCATAAACGGTTATTTACACCTCTTCCTTAATAACCCACAACAACAGAAATACCTTTATACATAAACTGCCCAATTAAACCCAAACAGTAATTAACAGTTTCAAACAATAATTATACATGTCTACCAGAGAATTGAACTTAATTTACAAAAAAAAAATCATCTCAGTGCAAGAATTTAAATGCCTTTTTAGATTAAGAGAGAGAGAGAGAGAGAGAGAGAGAGAGAGAGAGAGAGAGAGAGAAGAGAGAGGAGAGAGAGAGAGAGTTTACAAGGAGTTACATGGATTAGGATGTCTCAAAGACTTATTTGTCCATCCAAGGAGACATCGTGTGCTCTCTGATCTCTAGGAGCAGGTTTTACTGTGCATTCACAGTGTCCTAATGATTATGTGTAGCTTTCTTTTAAACTTCTACACCATTGCTGTTTACAACTTCTGGTGGCAGTTTATTCCATGTGTCGCATATCTTGTATGTAAAGAAGTTCCAACAATGAGACGTGTTGTATCTTTTCAGTTCTAGTTTCCATCCATTATTTCTTGTCTTGTTTTCGTTTAACGTAAGTAGGTTACTGTCTAATTTTGTTACGCCTTTCAGTATTTTAAATGTTTCTAAAAGTTGTCCTCGCAATCGTCACGTTTCTCAGCCACACATGTTCAGGCTTTCTAGTCGTCTTTGGTAACCTGTTTGCCTGATGGCTGGAGTTAACTTTGTAGCTTGTAATCTATTCATGTCCTTTCTTATTGTTGGTGACTAGAACTGTACTGCATATTCAAGATGAGGTCTAACTATTGATGTGTAGAGCTGCAGCACCGTTTCCTTGTTTCTGTATTTGAACTGCCTCTTTATGTATCCCACTAGTTTCAGCTTTTATGCACGGTTTTGTGGATTTTAAGTCCTTGGTAATAATGACTCCAAGGTCCTCCTCTTGTTCTACCCTATGTTATTCCCAAGCAGCTTGTAGTTGGCGTGAGGGTTGTTTGTTCCTATTTGTAACACTTTACACTCGTCCAAGTTAAAAGTCATTTGCCATCATTTTTACCACTCTCCTATTTCCTCTAGATCATTTCTTAAACTTTCCACTGTATCTGGGTCTGCTGCATGTACGCCTAGTTTGGTGTCATCTGCAAATTTGGCTATCCTGCCAGTTAAGCCTACATCAATGTCATTATGTAAATTAAAAAAAAAAAAAAAAAACGAGAGGGCCAAGGGCAGAGCCCTGAGGAACTCTGCTTGTCACATCTGCCCATTTTGATTTGTTACCATTTATTACGACTCTCTGTTTTCTATAAGCTAGCCAGTGTTCGATCCTGCCTGCTATTTCTCCTACAATTCCTAAAGCTTTTGTCATTAGTTTCTTATGTGGAACTTTGTCAAAGGCCTTTTGTCAATCTAAGTATAGTATATCTATGCTCTACTACTGTCATAAATACCAAGCATGTTATGAAAAAACTCCAAGAGGTTTGGTAGGCAGGATCAGTTCGTTTGAAACCGTGTTGGCTGTGTAACAACAAGTTGTTTCTGTCAATGTGATCCACAATTTGATCTGCAATTATGGACTCAAAAATCTTACAAACGACCGACGTTAGACAGAGTGGTCTATAATTTCCTGGCTCTTCTCTTGGACTTTTTTAGTAAACCTGGGGCACATTACCTAGCTTCCATCCTTTTGGTGCCTTTCGTTGTTCTGCATTTTTTCTGTGGAGTTTATATACGCGAGGAACTATCTCTTCTTTTAGCTCTTTGAATTTCTCTTGGACAAATCCCATCCGAGCCAGAAGATTTGAACTAGTTCAGTTTGTCTATTTTGTTTTTAATGTTCTCTTCTGTAAATATTATTTTGTCCAACGGTTGTGCCCCTTCATATTTAATAGCAAGTTCCAGTATTGTGGTTTTGTTTTCAAAAACTCTGCCTTTTTCAAGTCTGAGTTCACCAGGTTTCCTCTATTGTCCCTTAGGGGACCTATGCTATTTTTTATTGGTTTCCTTCTATTAACATGTGCAAAGAATTCTTTTGGGTTTCCTTACAAACCGATGCAACTCTCGTATCCTCATTTATCTTTGCCTTTCTTACTAATTTGTCCACCACTCTACAGAGTACTTTGCTTCTTCTGGTGTTGAACTTAAGAAATAGAAAATCTTCTCTGTGCGAGAATTTAAATGCCTATTACGAGAGAGAGAGAGCAAACGCAACCTTTCCCACTTTTTATTTGCCATTCTCTCTCTCTCTCTCTCTCTCTCTCTCTCTCTCTCTCTCTCTCTCTCTCTCTCTCTCTCTCTCTCTCTCTCTCTCAAAATGTATTTGAATTCTTGCACAATGCTGTGATTTTCCATGAAATCTGTTCAAAGGCGGCTTATTCCGTTGAGAGAGTTATGATTTATGTTGCAAATTGACTCCAGGCTGAAGTGAACATGATTCAGAAATTCGTGTTAATGTTAACACGTGTTGGTCTTACATATATATTATCCAGTTAGAGCAGATAATTACTCTGTTGTAGGATTACAGCTTCCATCCCATTTATCCAAATACTTGATATCAAGTCTGTAGCCATTTGAAAGGTTTACAAACAGGAATTCATTTAGTTACATCACAAGAATGTTTACGGAAAGGTCACAGCTACACGGAATGACGATGCCCATTCGTGTTGGTAGGAATTATCATGCTAATGGAATTCAGTGCAATTATATATTCCCAGCAGAATATTTTCGTTCTGTGGCTGTTAGGGACACCGATTCTCAAAGCCTCGTGGATTAACGAACAGATCAACGAATCTGTTCGTAGTTTAACGATTCTATACTCGGTTTCTTTCCATCTGTCCAGCCGCCTGTGGTGTTTGTGTATGGTAACACTGCGTCCGGGGCTTTAGATAGTCACATTCAGCTTACATTCAACAATAATAACAATATCCTATTTCGAATATTAACGGTGTAATTCGCATACAGTAAATTATTAAAACGCTTTTCAGTTGCAAATGTACACCCAAATATCCTTTTATTGACCTAAAATTTACACATAGCGTAACTATTTAAAGCCCGGGAAGCAGTGTTACCATGTGAAAACACCACAGGCCGATGGACAGATAAAAAAAACAGAGATTAGTGATTGTAGATTATTGATTTTCAGTGCTACCTTAGCCGAGGATAGGAAACTAATGAGCTAATTATCAGGGGCAACGATTTAAAACAAAAATCTGAAGGCACAAGCGTATTGGTTGGGGAAATTATTTGATGGAAACGCCTCCTATTGACAGTTACTTCAGATACTACTTGTTCGTTGCCAGAGGTTTGACTGAATTTAAAACAAAACAACTGTTTGTTTGTGTTGACTAAAATTGAAACAGATTAGGAAATTATTTTAACGTACTTGAAAATCTGTTCCTTGGCATTGCTTCTCTCTCTCTCTCTCTGCTTCTCAGCTCCTCTCTCTCTCCTCCTCAAGATCTCTGCCACACAATCGTCTCTCTCTCTCTCTCTCTCTCTCTCTCTCTCTCTCTCTCTCTAAAGTAACTTTGTTTGTGTTTACTAAAATTGAAACAAATTGAGAATACTCGTGATCTCTCTCTCTCTCTCTCTCTCTCTCTCTCTCGTAAGTAGCCATCTTGCTTGGTGAGACGTACCCGCGTGAAGTCAGATTAATCAACAGATATCACAAGTTTAACATACGACTAGAATTTGAGAAATATCTAGAAGTGTTCGTGAACTATCGGTGATAAGATTAGTGTGAAAATAGTAGGATAAAGCGTCTTCTAAGTTAGTTTATCAAGTGTAATACTATAAATCAGAACAAGATGGCAGTAAGTTCCAACTGCGGGAAGAGGTGGCGTAATTTGGCGTGTTTAGCAGATTCGCAATACGATGAGGTAGCAGGGAGGGAACTGGCATTTCTCATCTATGAAATCAGCAACAGTCCTAACCAAAAAGATACAAAAGCATTCATAGATATATTAGAAGGATATAATCCTTCAAACTGGAACAAATCTAATGAAAACATCTTGAAAATAATTGAAGAAGTTCCAAATAAAATCCAAGTGGTCAAGAGACTCATAAAGAAAATATACATAAACCAACATATTCCGACAAAGAAAATGAATAAAGGTGAATCTTGTGAATATCCTAATTGATGCATTAGGAAAAAAGAATGCCAAAAGCATGCAAAACTGTGTAATGGTTTGTATAGCATAGTCAATCCACAAAACCTAATCAGAAAATGTTGTGCCATGCAACATTCCGACCCATCCACAGTGTGCTGAGGTAATACAAGATTTGAGAAAAGATACAAGAATTTTTTCGTTCAACATGTCTGTCATGGATAGACAATGTTATTAAATCAAGATTGAATGTACAAATAGTTGAGGATGAAGAAGAAGAGGAAGAGGAAGAAGAAGAAGAAAAAGAAGAAGAGGAAAACGGAAGAGAAGTAAACAAAAATGAAATGACAGAAAAAAATAAGGAAAACAAAGAACAAGATAAAAGTATGGATGCAGAGATACTCATTGATACTACATATGAGGCAATAAAGCAGCATACCTACGAAGAAATAAATTACGATATGACAACAGAAAAGCAAATCCGAAGAGGCTCTACCCAGATCTATACAATGACGGGAAAGAGGAAAAAATAGACAAGAAAGACAAATCTGCAACCTTTTGAAAAGAGGGAATTGCAGATTTGGAGAAAGATGTTACTACAAACATCCTAAGATATGTCAAAACTATGAAATATATGGTAAATGTGCATACTTAGATGGATATGGGGATGATTGCAGAGATCTGCATCCAAAAAATATGTAAAAACCTAAAAGAAGGAAAAGGATGTAAGTTCGACAAAAAATGCAAATATATGCACCTGTAGCCATGAATCATAATCAAATAAATAAACCAACCAAGTAATAAAATCCAAAATAAGAAAGAAACAAATAAAGAGAGAAATCAAGAATATCAGGTAAAAGAGAAAAGCAACCACCACCAATGAGATATGCAGAGGTGTCAGCAAAAAATTTCAAAGCATCAGCTCCGAAATTATACTCAAGAGATAATAACTGTATTTATTATGCAAGAGGATATTGCAGAAACCGGAGAAAAATTGCAGATTCAGACACAAAATGAAAATAATTATGATGAAGGAAGATCAAAATATTATGGAAAAAGTTGGATTTTTTAATGTCAGAATTTCTGGAAATGAAAAAAGAACAACATACCAGAACAGGAAAGAGACATGGGAAAATCCTTATTACTACCAGTATTAAATGAAGGAGAAAAACACGCAAACCATCATAGTGATGAATGCGCAGGGTTTAGTTACGAGTAACTCAAAAGAAAATAGAGTACTTAGAAGAACTAACCCAAAATGAAAAGAAAATAGATATAATGAATATAAGTGAAACCTGGTATCCCAAGAGACTGGGAATGATGATCAAATAAAGGGTTCCAAACTTATAGATCAGATAGAAAAAATAGGAATCAAGGGGGAACCGCAATATATGGGAAAGACAAAAAACAAGGAAAAATATATGAGAAATATAGTAACTCAGAATGTGAACTAATAGCGGTAGAATTTGAATCTGAAAAATTGATGAACATAGTAATATATAGACCTCCTAATACTAAAGAGTTTGACTTAATAATTGAAAAATTGGATGATATATGTAGAAATCACAAGGACTGGACTATTCTCCTATCTGGTGACTTCAACTTTCCTTCGTAGAATGGAAAGAACGAATAGGAGATTGTGGTTGTACTTATACATATAAAAAAGAGAGTAATAGTAGTGCAGAAGATAAGAGGCAATTTGAAAGCTATTAGATATGCTACTAGAATACAACATTCAACAAATAAATCACCTGCCAACAAGAAAGGAAAAAGACTTTAGGACCTAGTATTTGTGAACGAGATGAATTATGTTAAAGAAATAATAGTTTATAATGCGAATATTTCAGAATTAACAGTTCATTCCAAAGCAAGTGAAAATAAAGAGATGCAAGCAAGAAATGAAAAAGTGGGAAGGATATGGAAAATACAACTTCTACAGTAAAAATATAAAATGGTCAGAAATTAATGAAGAATTAAACAAAGATTGGGATAACATTTTCGTAAGTGATGACATAAGGGTAAATACGGAGATATTATATAAAATATTGGAGAAAATAGTGGAAAAAAAATATATACCGAAGAAGAAAAGTAAACATCATTCATGCATACCAAGAGACAGAAGGATCTTGTTCCAGAAAATCAGAAAGTGGAAAAAAGGTCTTGCAAAGAAAAAAATGCATGGAAAGTTATAGAACTAAAAAGTAAGATAGAAAATGCAGAACAAAAGATTATACAATCAAAAGAAAATGAAAAACGGGACTTGGAAGAAAAAACCCTATTAAATATCAAGCAAAACCCAAACTATTATACTCATATGCGAAGAAGATGAATAAAAGAAGAATAGGAAATAGGCCCTCTGAGAATTGAGAGGATATTAGACGAATAAAAAAGGAAATTTGCAACGATACTGGCAGAACGATATAGAGAATTCACCCCTAGAATAGATAATGAAGATAATGATATAGAAGTAAGGGATGAAAATAGTGAATATTTAGCTGACATAGATATTAATGAAGCTGATATTGTGCAGGCTATTAATGAAATTAAAAATGGAGCTGCTGCAGGGCCTGATGGAATTCCTGCTATTTTGTTAAAGAAAGTAGTTCATTCTATCGCAAAGCCACTTGCAATATTATTAAGACAAAGTGTAGATACAGGCAAGATTTATGATGAGCACAAATTAGCATATATTACCCCTACTTTCAAAAGTGGATCAAAGACTAGAGGCAAGTAATTATAGGCCTGTGAGTCTAACATCACATATTATGAAAGTGTATGAAAGGGTAATGAAGAAAAATATTATGAAACATTTAATAAAAATAATTTGTTTAATAAAGGACAACATGGTTTCGTACCCGGAAAAAGTACACAAAC
>NC_061098.1:61717556-61727556 GCF_015104395.2 Macrobrachium nipponense | reverse complement strand
TCTCTCTCTCTCTCTCTCTCTCTCTCTCTCTCTCTCTCTCTCTCTCTCTCCAGCCTTTCGCTTCCATGTTTTAGAAACGTCGTAAATTGCCTAAAAGCTTTGTCGATGAGCCTGCCTACGCGTGCTTAACGCTGAGCACATAGAGGAAGCTTAGCCAGAGAGAGAATATGAGGCGAAGTACACAATGAAGAAAAGAAATAAAAGCACCAAATGTTGTAAAAAGAGAGAGGAGAGAGAGAGAGAGAGAGAGAGAGAGAGAGAGAGAGAGAGGCTTAAAGCAACCGGATTATACAATCGAGAGACCTTTTTCACCTGATGGTAACAGGATATAATTTTAGATTCTTTCAGTATTATTCAGTAATTACAACAGGTATTTTAAACCAGTTCTGATTAAAGGTGATCCCAATATATCCAGCGATAAGGAAAAGAGAGGCGATTTTATTCACAGCAGCAACAATTAAGTAAAAGAGAATCTTTGTGGTATATTTATAACTCTGTATAAAGTTTATTATTACCGGTGTTTGATCTCGTAACCTGTTCTCTGTTGCCAAATAATGCGTCTGTTTCTGTCCGAGTTTTTGCTCTAATTGAGTGCCAAAAAATATCCATTTTGCGTTCAGTGGTTACGTCAGTTCATTATCTCGAGAGTTCATTATGGCTCTTTGTCAAAGAATGCCTATATCGCCAACTGAACGATAAATATATATATATATATCTATATATATATATATATATATATATATATATATATATATGTATATATATATATATATATATATATATATATGTATATATATATAGCTATATATATATATATATATATATATATAATATAATATATACATACATATAAATATATATATCTCGAGAATGGGAGGACGGCTTTTTGGTGAGGGCTATGATGGGACTGTTCGGATAAATAACATTTTGTAGATGTCTGTAAGGCTTTAACGATTTAGCCATGGTTATATCACTTGCTCTAATCTCCAGATATTTACGTTGTTTATTCTCACGGAAAGTCAAGTGTGAGACCTCTCTGTATAGTCACTTCCATTTTTCCACCATATATATATATATATATATATATATATATATATATATATATATTATATATATTATATATATATATAATATAAATAGTTCTTCTTCCCTGTTCCCAGTTCTATCATACTTTTTAGGATATTTCTACACCGACCTAGTTATATTGAAATTTTCATATATAACAAGTGAACTCAAATCTCTTATGCATGAAGCTTCATACACTCACAAATGTATCTATAAAACCATCATTTATCAAAAACAGTGATCTTTCATAAAGGGTTTTCTTTTATTTATTTTCGAAATGGGTTCGTTGCGTCACGTAATCCAAAAGGTGACATCCTCTCTCGATTCGTCCCCTTTACATTTTTGATGTCCAAGCAATTGCGAAATCCCTGTAACCTACTTGAATAATTCAGATAATCTATTATCTGTTTTTTTTTTTTATTTATTCAAGAGATGTAAATGGGAAGTGATGATTTATGCAATGGAAAGAGTCAAAGCAGCATTCCTTTGTTAATATTTCATGTCACATGTCAAAGGAGCTTTGTGACGGCTGTCATTATATTGCTCTTTCATTTGAGACTCGTTTTATGTTATATTTGCTTAAGCACATACTGACACATTGTGTTGTGAGTGGTCTGAAATATTGGTTCTAATTCATGAAAGGTATTGCGCTGATAAAATTAGATTTTTTATCCCGTCATCTAAAGCACGATCATAGGAAAAATATGAAAGCTTTGTAGACCTTTCAGTAATTAGAAGCTTCTTGTATCATCTTCATATTACATTTCTCTATTTTTAATTATTAGGAACGCAATTAAGTCATTAAGTACAGAAACTTATGAGATTAGTATATTCAGTATCTACAACTGGAACTTACTTTTTCTTTTATAATAACCGATCTCTTCTTTCTGTATTTCCTATTACCGTCTGTTATTTCTTTCAAGTAACACCTTACTCTTTGGAAATTTGAATTTCAAGTCAGCGGCTCATGTGAGTTTGTTCCATATGAATAGAATTCATCTTCTGAATAATGATAATGCTGCTCGTAGAGTATTCACCTTTTTTTTTTCTTTTGTTTCATGGGTGAATCTCTTTTTTAAGTTTGTGTGATTTGGTCTTTTGGAGCTTTTGAAGCCTGCCTACTTGTCTAAAATATTAGCCGTTGTTCTGAGATTATCAATTACATTATATTTTTTTTTCTTTTTCCAGAAAGGACGTCATCTCAATAAACATCCATTAAGGTATGTTATTAGATTTATTTAATCACTGTTAAGACGAAAGTGTATTCTGCGAATCAGATTTTGTGCGCAGAATAAATTTAATTATTTATTAATTTATTTTATTTTGAGTCGTACAAAATTAGATTTTGTTCTGAGAATTTCCATCAACTTCTTTGTTACACGAAATTTCTTTGTGCCGTTCTCTTTCCCAAGTCCCGATTCCGCCCACCGCCCCATACCTACCGCCCCATACCCACCGCCCACAGCCTCTCTCTATACATCCTTCTGGATTCAGCCGCCTAAAAGCTTGGCTGATGAGGCTGCCCGGGCGTGCGTGACGTTCAACACACATAAGGAGGGAGAGAGAGAGTGAGAGAGAGAGAGAGAGAGAACAAGTATAATGCTGAGCACATAAGAACGAAGATATAAAGAAAGATGGAAATCAGAGAGAGAGAGAGAGAGAGAGAGAGAGAGAGAGAGAGAGAGAGAGAGAGAGAGAGAACAAGTATAATGCTGAGCAATAAGAACGAAAATACAAAGAGAGATGGAAATAAAAGAGAGAGAGAGAGAGAGAGAGAGAGAGAGAGAGAGAGAGAGATTGTATTGGTAAGCACTACAGAACGAAGAGAGACAGAGTTGGTAATCAAAGAGAGAGAGAGAGAGAGAGAGAGAGAGAGAGAGAGAGAGAGAGAGAGAGAGAGAGAGAGAGAGAGAACTTAAGGCTTGTTTGTTAATCAAGACTATTTCTAGAGTTAACCTTATATGATAATTGTACGACTGAAAACCGTATATTAAACCGGTAATTATCGATACTTTTAAGCACCTGACAATTGAAAGTACTATTTCTACTCCCCCTAAATAGGCAGTAAGTGCAAGAACAAACTTAAAAAATAAAACACGTTATTTTACAACTGCAACAATTGCGGAATAAGGAACCCTTTTTTCACGATATATTGATTTCCATACAAAGTTTATTAATATCATGTTTGAACCAGTGACTCCTTTTGTGTTGTCGAATAATGAAATCTAATTGTAGTCCTAAAGTTATGGGCTAGTTGGTGAAAACTTAGTTTTTATGTATGTGATAACGTCAAGTTATTGAGGTTTATTTATTACCTTAGCTGTTTGTTACTGTGTGTTTTTGCGTTTGTTTCAAGTACACAGGGCGTTGTTTCTCGAGAATGAACGGACGGATTTTGGTGAAATCTGTAGATGTCGATTGTTTGGTCATCTTGACATGATTGGCTTTTTGTGTATTATATGTCGTGATTCGATATTTTTTCGACTTGAAAGATTTAGTAACCATTTCTAATACATTCCGTTGATAAACGAATATGGTGGAAGATTGCATATATATAAATATATATTAATATATATATATATATATATATAGAATATAATTATGTATATTATATATGTTATATATATATAAAAATATATATATATATATATATATATATTATAACATATATATATATATATATAGTATATATATATATATATATGTATATATATATATATATATATATATATACTATATTCTATGTATATATAATTTTATATATATCTATATATATATATATATATATATATGATATATATATATAATATATATATATCTCTATAAAATTATATATCCTCCTATATAATGTATCTCCTTGTATATTATTTAAATTCATCTCTGTATTATTGAAGTTTTTTTGGGGGGGCTGGTTTCTATTTTTTGGGATTGTTCCGTTTTTTATTATATATACTATATATATATATATAATATATAATATATAATATATATATATAGATATATATAATATATATAAGATATATTATAAGAATATCCAATATTTATACAAAATATCCTTCATAAGAGAGATATATTTCACGTAAAACTCCCTCTTTCAACAATCTTTCACCTTGAACTCCAGATTATTTGGAAACTTATAAAACGAATGTCTTAGGGCCAGTCACTCTCCCCCTTGAAACAGGGAAGCACAGATTAGCTTTGGACCAGAATCCCCACAGTTGTATTTTTTCCATAATCACTCTTCTGTGGCTGGTCGCATGCAATCCCTGGCCCTCTGTCTTTTAACTTTGTACGTCTGCAAGCACGAAATGGTTTGATATATATGGAGATTGCTTTCAGTCTCTGTTTGACATTGTTGATGGCCACGTATGGAGGCGGTTTCTTGTGCGTGGGGTTGGGTGTCTGTGTGACAATGGTTTTCATTTTGGATTAAATTTGGAGTTTGTTTTTTATGTATGAAGTAGGTTTGGGTTTAGTTAGCACATTTGTTTTCGTTTGTTGTGGAGTATTGTGTCTTATTAGAGAATGAGGTCTGTGGACTGAGGAATAGTCTCCGTGAGGAAGTTTTTTTGTCTCACATTTATTTTTGTTTTTCTTGACGCATATTTTGTATCTGATCAGAGGATGGAATTCTGTGGACTATGAATATCTCCCTGCAACCTCGAAAGTTCAGGTGAATAATTCAATAATCTAATTACATTTTCATCTGATTATTTAATGATTTGCTGATTTATCTCTTCTGTTCTGTCGATCGATCTCTTCTTTCTGGGTTTCCTGTTACCTCCTGTTACTTCTTTCAAATGAACACCAAATCCTTTGGTAGGTTGCATTTCAATTCAGTGGTCCCTGTGGGGTTGTTCCATATGAATAGGGTTCATCATCTCAATAATAATAATAATAATAATAATAATAATAATAATAATAATAATAATAATAATAATAATAATAATAATAATAATAGGTATGTATGTTTTACAAAATAAGACGTTTGTAAAACTTAGATGTCAGTTTGAATGGGATGAGAACGATATCGGTTTAGAGACATTAAAATAGTTTTAATTGACTTTTGAAGCGTTTTGACATTTTGAATTATTTTGCAGAACTAGGAAGATTTTGTACAAAGAATATATGCAAGTATTTACAAACGTGTTATACTTTTATTTATGAAGAGTATGTCTACTGTTATATACAATTATATACAAATTTACCACCTTTTAAAAGTATAATGTACTATTCCTTCTGTCCGTGAATATCTTCCTTATTTTTGAAACTATAGAAGAAAACTATGAAAAATTGAAATAATATAGATATTTGTAAGGGCAAAGAAAAGCAATGATTTAAAATAAAGTGCATACCACATGAGGTATTGCTGACTTGGTAATGAAACAGACCTACATTTCAGGCAGGAGAAAGAACGAAGCCTTTGACAAAGGGAACATTCCCAATGCTATCCAAACAATAAATGCTTTGAATTCAAAGCCGTCGATTCTGTTTCGTTAAGAGTTTTGCCTGAGGTCAGTTAAGGTATTTCCAATTCTCCTTAATGATCATATTTCTTTTCTTTTCTGGGTTCCGACATCCCGGATTGCGTCACGTGTAGTGTTTTTTTTTTTCTGTTTGTCTGCCCTGTTCAGAGTCTGCCTTCTGTCTGTCTTTAAATGACACAGATGTTTTACTTCTCTTAATGATTTGTTCACCAGGAAGTTTATCCTGGCCACAACTAAAATGTGAAATAGTATGCTGAGTGTAGTTATGGAATCTTCTGATCTCCAAATGTTCATGCGAGGAGCAAATTCATTCCTGTTCTCTGCTGTAGCTGACGTCTCCTGATTTTTAGCTGTATCGGTTTGATTTTCGATCCCCTCATATTTATTTTTGTCTTACCCTTTTCTGTAGCTGCTCTCTCTCTCTCTCTCTCTCTCTCTCTCTCTCTCTCTCTCTGTGCAGACTGGTCTTTCTCTGGAGCCCTATTGGTTATATAGACTGCTGGCTCTGTCCATAAGAGTTTTCAAAGCTGAAGATTTGCAGAAAGAAAGAATTGTCTTCTCATATGATTATATTCAAAGAAGGCTCATCATTCATATTCCCCTTTCTTTCATTTACCATTAATCTTCAGTTGCTCTTTAGTTCCATATAACCTCTAGTGATAGTCTATCTGAATTAGGATTTTATGATTCACTAACTCGTTCACTAGACACCAGATTTGTTAGTAGGTCACCTGGCCATGACCTAGTATGGTCCAGTGACCCTAACTTGACCCACTGTTGAGAAAATTCCCTTAACATCTAAATCCATTCCGAAGTTAAACTTTGAAACCCAATTTGAACGACCCGTTTCTGCCACACAAAAGACGAACTTATTCAACTCGTGTCCCCCGAGCAAAAAAAAAAAAAAAAAAAAAATAATGAAAATTCAAATTGAAATAACAAAGGGAAGAGAAGAATCTCAAAAGAGGTTTTTACAAACGGACCAAAGGCAATTGATTGGAGACGAAACAATATCAAAGATTTCCTGGAAGAAATGGAAGAGAAAATTGGGCTGAAAGGTAGACCCGAAAATTTAGAGAGGCGGAAAAATAGTGAATTGAAACAAAGGGACCGTAGGAATCAAAAGAGGATTTCTTTTGATGCTAGATTACTTGAGACTAAAGGCAGATAGAGTGGAAGGTGGCCAAATGATGTAGAACAGGAAGGGGAGAGAGAGAGAGAGAGAGAGAGAGAAGAGAGAGAGAGAGAGAGAGAGAGAGATTACCAAGACGACGGGTAGATACAAGTGTAAGATGGGCAAATGAGAGAGAGAGAGAGAGAGAGAGAGAGAGAGAGAGAGAGAGAGAGAGAGAGAGAGAATAGGTAGGGTAAGAAATTTCTGAAATCAAAGATGGCCAAATGATGTAGAGGAGGAAAAAAGGAGAGAGAGAGAGAGAGTTTAATCTTGTTACATAAACGTCAATATGAAGATTATTTTCTTACGCAAATAAATACTGAACTGTGATTTCTTTGAATTATGTAGTTATTAGTCATGAAATATATCTACTAAGTCGATTGTAGCATTATTTTAAGAACCCAATATTTAACAACTTGTAAATCATTATCATTGCAGTAAAACAGTGGTGCGTGTGTACTTAAGTTGATACATTATTCAATGATTTGATACGATGATTTGCTTTTCCTGGGGTTAAGAACTATCTTGACCAAAAAGTCGCTCAATTTTTCCTAAGTCTGCTTAGATATTAAGGGGATTCTTGGCAGTTGCTTTTAAATAATAGAATGCTGAATTTAAAAGTGTATAATATGCATACACACACACACACACACACACACACACATATATATATATATATATATATATATATATATATATATATATATATATATATATTTACATATGAGCCCGGCCTTAAGGGCCCAAATATGTAAAGGAAAGTATTTGAGGGAAAATGCAGAATAAATTATTTGAAACTTACCTTAAAAGGATTTATTGTGTTAATTTACTCTAGAGGAGGTCACCATTGAAAAACCAGCTGATTAATTTACATTACCTATACATTTATTTACACGAGGCCGTTGAATGGCTTGGAGAAAGAGTAAATGCAGCTTGTCCGCACGGGGACCAATCTTATCTCTCACAAGGGGAGGGCTGGCTAAAATAAGATTCACGTAAATGCTGGCTTTCAAAATTATTCAGATTATCTTGCATTAAGGCAGCACTTGCGAAGAGACTTGACCACGTGACTCAGCCGATCTGGAAGAATGCCCAGATTAGACACAAATGAGTTAAAGATTTCTTACACAAGTTACAGTTACTCACTTTGTCTAACACACTGGGGAGGAACTCTTAGTGTTAAATGAAATATTCAATGACTTCATTTGTCTGGGACGATCACAAAAGGGAGACATGCGGCCACGAGGCACTGAAAGGAACAAAGGAATGTTCATTTGAGAATAGGGAGTTTGAATTTTGAAAATGGGGAGTAGTTACGTGACTAGGAGGTAAAGACCTGGCAATATGACTGATTCACAAGACGTACCTGGATGCATTATTGGAAGTGGACCTTTGTAGGGAACTGGAATCCTCTTTGTCTGAGGTCTGGGCGCGCCAGTCGCGCCGTGGTAGGCCTAATGGAAGGCTGGTTGGGCAGGTCGTGTGTCCTGGGTTACCGACTCGAGTGGACTGAAGCCGAATGCATGTGTGATTCATGGGTGGTGGGGGTCAGCTTATCCCCCTTCCGGTGGCATTCCTGGAAACGGAGCATATCGCCAGCGAGAAGTTCACAGGATAAAAGATCTTAGGAGTAGGCCTACAAAGTACCTAGCTACCTACACACTCCCTTTTGGGATACGTCCCTACGGCTGACCGGAGTCTTTCCCGCAGCTAACGGCTGGCGCCGGGCATGCCTAGTCTGGCCTGAATTTGTGTTTCCCGCCTAAATCAGCTGATATTAGGGTAAACATGGCTGCTTATTTAGAAATAAATTAAATTAAATAACTGCTGGGAAGACGAGGTGATAAATATTTGTAACAATATATATATATATATATATGTATATATATATATATATATATATATATATATATATATATATATACACACATACAAACATACATACACGTGTGCGCATACACACACACATAGATAAAACCTTATGATTTTATCATAATTCATATATATATATATATATATATATATATATAAATATATATATATATATATATATATTATATATATATATATATATATATATATATATATATCTATATATATATATATATATATATATATATATATTACACGTACGTGCATACGCACGCACACATAGATAAAGCCTTATGGTTTTTATCATATATATATATATATATATATATATATATATATATATATATATATATATATATATTTATTTATTTATTTACGTTTGTGAGTCGGGTAGATGAAAGGAATTATTGTTATCTATGTAATGAAGTGCCTTAGGGGCCTTGCAAGACTCACAGGGCAAAACCAGTTATTTGCATTTAAAGGTAACTTTATTTACTTCATTTACAGCTTAAAGGCAAAACGGAAAGGCTGATAAAACCCGTGAAAAGAGTGCACAATTGCTGTGACAAATTACTTACAATTCACAATGGCCAATCGATAACGAGCTCCCGCATGACACGTGTCAGGAACACAACTCGAGATTTCTGTGCGAGATCGGTTTTCCAAATAAAAGTTGAATGCAAATGGGGCCCTCTGGGCTTGGTAACTCCTATGGTAAGTGTACACTCGGCAAGGAAACGCAGCACTGGAATCACGTCAGCAGAGATCTGGAAATAAAATTCCAGCTTGCCCTGGAGCAATGTAACAGTTTCTCTCACAAAATTTAATAAACACCATCGAGGGAATTTATCATGAAATCAAAACACAATGCTTATTTGTTGGGGTTGGGGGGGGGGGGGGGGGGTGGGGGGGAGGAGGAGTCTCCTTCTTACTTGAATATCTTCGTAGATCTGGAACAAGTCACATGTGCGTTCTATGTAGGACAAAAGGATGTTTGTTAGCGAGAAATGGGAAATTGAATATTGAAAAGAGTGAGTTGCTTTGGCTCGAAGGAAAAGAACTGGCTCTATGCATGTAACTCATACGCACCTGGATACCTTGTGGTATGTAGTTTGGTCTTCGAAGATGGCGTCCGGCCTTTGCTACTGAGCTATGGGGGTGCCTGCCAGTGCACGCTTTGTTGGGCCTATGAGCCAGAGACGTACGTACGTCTGCACGTGGAAAGCGACAAACAAAGAGTGAGGCTGAGTCAGGTCTCAGGTTGCCGGGCAATGGCCTGGGTTAGAGTCCCCCCCACCCCCCCGTTGACAGGTCATTCTCAGTAAGGTCGATGTAAAATAGGACTTAAGATTAGGCCTAGGAAGGGTCTATCTAGCTGCCCATTTTCCCTTGTGTTATGTGC
>NC_061098.1:61692556-61712556 GCF_015104395.2 Macrobrachium nipponense | reverse complement strand
TCTACTCAGTAAAGGACTTTTAACGTCGAAAGATCTTGCAGACCTCCTTCGTTTATTTTTCCTTCGTGGCATATACTTTATACATATATATATATATATATATATATATATATATATATATATATATATATATAATATATATATATATAGTTAGGGTTCCTTGGGATGAGAAAAATTGTTTCAGGGGTTCCTCAAAGTGCCAAAGGTTGGGGACCACTGTTCTTATAACATCGATAAAAACTAATATTTCAACTTTTTATCTATTATTTGCATCGACTGTGCGGTTTAATATTATTTTGCTAATTTCCGTCATGTCCTGGTCATCACTTTGACAGAACTGCCTTTTTTTTACGTGATGTATTCATATTTTTTTATATTTTTTTTATTCTTACAAATAATTGATCTTCTGTATCTAAATTACATCTGGAATATTATACCGAAGGATATTCTAATGCTATTCTCTTAAGTACTATTCTGATAATATACTCTTACGTGGTACGTTAATTCCCATTCTTTACACACACATATATATATTTATATATATATATATATATATATATATATATATATATATATATATATATATATATATAAAAGCTAACAATGAAACACCGGGTGCAATATTATACAATCATTCCGATAACCTTCACCATTAATATCATTGCCAGCATCCCTGTCATTATAATGACAGCCACATTACGGTAATTATCGTACTTTGTCCCGTAAAAGTAAAACGCTTGTATTATAACTTCCGGTACGGAAAGTCGACTAGCGCTACCTGTTAATTAGCGCTAATTATCCTTTCTTTGCGCTAACCCGACAAAGCACGATCACAAAGAATGTTCGCTGTGCTTTCACCTCCCTTGCAATTGGAGGAGCGGATGGCTATTCCAAAGTTAATGCTTTTCTCTTTATGTAAGAAATTTTTTGTATTATAGTTTTTCCAAAATGACCAGAGCTCTCTGGCGGGGCTTTTTGGGTCCTCCGGCGTGTGTTTAATCTCCGCATAGCTGCCAAATTTATAACAACAACAGAGATATAAAACAATTTTTCACATTACAAATATCAACTATCATCTTTTCCGTTACACATAATTCTATATCAGTTACATAGGTTCACGATTGATAAACTTTTCTAATGCAATAACAGAAAACGGAATCAGATTTTCTATCAACATGGTATCTCATTTTGGTGCTGTTGCCAATTTTTCAAACAGCTCCAATTGTGTTTAAATCCACGGATAAGCCGCTTAGATTCTCTCCAGTGGGCACTTTCGGTGGTCTGGGTATATGTCTGGAGGCATTTTTCCTCTCTAAAAATATCTTGATTCCTTAATATCGCAGGTATAGAATAAATTGGTGAGCAAGGAAATATGAAATAAAGCATAGCAGGGTAAGTTTGACGAGTGAGAAAATAAACAATCGTATACAGACAAAATAATAGATAGGAAACAATGACTGAATATTGCATGAATTCGATATGGCAACAAAGTTTTGGCCCAACTGAAGTGTAGAGTGACTTTGACACCGACTTAGAAGTCATTCCTGGTCATCTTACAGCCATGGATAGACGTCCTTCACAGCCGAGGAAAGGCAATCGTATACAAAATAAATAGGTATTTTCTAAGTGAAAAGGCGAATGGAGGGCCTATGTTATCCCATAAAAATGCTTTCGCTCGGACAGGTGTAAGATTTAGAAGAGAGAGAGAGAGAGAGAGAGAGAGAGAGCAGTGTGGAATAGGAAGGAGATTGAAGTACCTGGAATTGAAAATTCCCTATGTAGCCTCACGGTTTGTCTCAAAGACATTCAAAGGTCTGTCGAATACGTGTCAGTTGTTGTTTTTGTAAAATTGGCAACAGGGCAGATCATTAAACGCCGCGCCAGAATTGGGAATGTTTCATCGTTTATAATAAAACTTGCTGATTCTTTTCATTTAAATTATTATTTTTTTCTTGGGTTATGGAGGCTCTGTCAGAAAAGCTTTGTTCCTAAAATGTGTGCCGAATTTTTCATCCTGTATTACCTACGAAATAGTTCCTCATTGAACGAGTTGGTTGCATACTCGCCTGTCAATCTGGTAGCCCAAGTTCGCTCCTCGCTGCTGCCAATGCGGGCGGAACCAGAGGAATTTTTTTTTTCTGGTGATTATAAATTCATTTTTCGATATAATGTGGTTCCCGTTGCTAAGTAACCAATTGGTTCTTCTTTACGGGAAAAAAAATCTGATCTTTCGGGCCAGTCCTAGGAGAGCTATTAATCAGCTCAGTGGTCGGGTTAAACTAAGATATACATTTACCCAAGAATTTTTTTTTAACTTAAATTCATTTTCTTGATTTTCATAGGTGCTGTATGGAAGGCTTGGTTCTTAAAATCTGAGCCGAAATGTTCATCATTTATAACCTAAGAAATCTTTAATATAGATGATTTATATATATATAAATATATATATATATATATATATATATATATATATATATATTTATATATATATGACTGATAAAAATACTCAGTTGCAAACAGAATTCCAATGTAATAAAAGGAGTACCATAAAAAAAACACCAGATATAGAGAGAAAAGTATATTTCAGAGGAACTGCTGTCTCCTTTAGGTATGAAGAGAGAGACAGCAGTCTCTGAAATATAGTACTTTTTTCTCTATATTTTGGTGTTTTCTATGGGCTCCTCTTATTATATATATATATATATATATATAATATATAATATATAGATAGATAGATATGTATATCTATATATATATATATATATATCATCTATATATATATAATATATAGATCTATCTATCTATCTATCTATCTATATATATATATATATAGTATATATATATATCTATATATATATATTATATATATCTATTATATGTATATTATATATCTATATATCTATATAGATATATATATATATATATATAATAGATATATATATATACTATATATATATATATAGATATAGATATATATATATATATATATATATATATATATATATAATATATACTATATATATATATATATATATATATATATAGTATATATATATATATCTATATATATAATATATATATTATATATATATATATAGATATCTATATATATATATATATATATATATATATATTCTCCCGGAGAGGTTTCTGAAAGGTTTCGTTCTTCAGATTATATCCGGGAATCAGAGCCGTAGGCAAAATGGAAAGGCTGACAAGTAAAAGGCAGGAAGCAATGCCATTCAGGACTGCCTTTAGTTACCCTGTTTAGGACACCACTACAATAAGCCTCCGGTGTCACTTTAGGATAATTAGTTCATTATATTCTCTATTGGCGCGAATTCCATAATTCTTAGATGAGATGCAGTGTAATTCATTTTTATTGTATTAGTTTCCAAGTACCGTTTGTAATACAGGTATATTCTTCATTATAATGCGTAGCTGTTATCGTTTGCCCAGTGTTTATTTTACTTAGCCTTACCTTATGCTTTTCATTCTTTTATATACGTGTCGCTACCTTAAAATCTTATTGTTCACAATGAACTATAAATTTTTTTTTTATTATCTCCGTGAAATAGCATAAAAAAAAAGAAATAAAGTGAAAAAAACAGTTGATGCACCTCTAATTCCTTATCTTTCTGTCAGAAACGATCACAGATTGGTACAAAAAAAAAAAACACCTTTTTAGTTCTATTTCTTCGTTCTGTATCATCACTTTTCCTCCGTCCCCCTCTTTCGCCATTAGTCTGTTGTAATTCATACACTGTCAGCAAATTCTAAACTTGACTCCCATTCGAAGCTAAACGTACTACGTCCCTTTTGGAAAACAACAAATCCCCTCGAGTTAAACCGTGGCCCCCGAGATGTTAAACCCTTTGTTAATCCCAGGTGAGTCCTGTTAACGGCGCCTAGTCAAGGCCCCTGAGGCACCAGGATTCTCCCCCCTGTGGGGTTCTGAAGCTTTGGTGGGTATACTCGGTGGCCACGGTATACTCTGTGGTCTGTTAGGGTTTCCTGCAAAGTAGCAATCACTTCTGTCAACTCTGAACCTATTTTCTGCATCTCATCAAAACAAACTGGGTACTATAGTGGCGGTAGAAGAGGTGGAAAGAACCAAAGGGGCGTCAGGATTACCAGATGCCCTCAACTCTGAAATAATGTCTGCTTATTGGCTGAAGGCTATGTCAACTCCTTCCGTTCTACATGCAGCCAAGACAGACTTCAAACAGTCGATGCAAATATTTTCAGAATTTTTTCTCTATTACTATTATTATTATTATTATTATTATTATTATTATTATTATTATTAAAAGTCAAGTCATTTGGCCTTTTGTTAATATTGGTTAACAGGGTACTGATTAAAATTGGTATTACTGTGAGACAATAGTTAAACTAGTCTTTTTCAAATTATTGTCTTAGGTGTTCTCTGAATTTCTCTTGTGACTTTGTTATAACTGAAGATTATTTTAAATTTTGTCAGTTGTCAAGGACAAAATTTTCTTTTTATCATTATTGTTAACACTTATGTCACTAAAGTTTTACTCAGAATCAATTAGATTGACGCAAAAATATTCAACTTTACTTTTGACGGTTAAACTGGAGAAATTTCCATATCGTTATATTACACCTAATACTTTTGTCACTGATTTCAGGTGAAAACAAATTTTTCTTATAAATATAGCATCAGTTTTCTTTGATCTAGCTAAAACGATGCAAGTGTCGAACCTTTATCAATTTTTCAATGTATTTTAAATTTCCAGAACGCAAGCAAGCGCTTCTCCAAGGAATATCTATATAATCCCAGATGCATAATTAAGCTCCTGGCATGACTTAGTTCTTAGAACTCCTCGGAGAAGTATAGTATATTGTCGAAACACGCGAAGAGTGGAGTTTGTAGGGGGGCGGGGGGAGGGGGGCGTTGGCGGGCTTCATCTCTCGAATCTTAAGATCCTCGCTAAGAGCCGAGTGGAACGGAAGAGCCTATGAAATATCCCGAATTTTTATTTCGTTGTGGATTTTATTTTCCTTATTTGGCCAAGTAGAGGGATCGCATGCCTTTCTCGACTTGCTCGCATTGATTTTTTTTTTCGACAAATCGGTATTTATTATTCCAAGTTTTGCTTGCAAGCAGAAGGACGGATTGCTTTTTCTTGGGATTTTCTCTGTTTCTTTATCATAATTTGGATTATGTTTAGGCAAGTTTTGAGGTTTTATGTGACAGACGCTGAAATCCGAAGAGGGAAGCAAATGTTTATTGTTTTTTTTGTTTAAATGAAAGCTTTGCTTGTAAGCAGAGGGGTAGATTGCTTCAATTTGAGATGTTCATATTCATTATTCCCATTAAATTTTGGCAGCTTTTGGAGCTTTATATGACCAAGAAACTAATCTCAGAAGACGGAAAGCGTAGTTTTTATCTTAGTGAAGCCTTAAAAGTAAATCTCAGGAATGTGATTTTGTATCCCACATACCGAATACTTGTGAGTCCTCTTTTCCTTTATAGTGTTTACAGAATCTATAAACTTAATGCAATTTTGCAGACCGGGAATTCGAATTCGAAAGAATTCTGAAGATGGGAAATTACGTCACTTTCGTTTTCATTGACGAATTTCCCCTGATTTTAAAGTTGTGAATATGACTGTGTTTTGTTGAATATAAATTCCGATACTCGTTCACTCACTTTCCCTTGAAGTGGGGTCAGCCAATGTCACAACTAAATAAAAAGGAACGACAACAAACACACACACACACACACACACACGAGGTTACCAAAGCGTGCCATTGTAATAATAAATGGAACATCCACTTACCGGATGCAGTGGAAGGGGGGATGAATGACGTCATCAGATGCGCAGCTTCCGGGGAGGTGGGAGAAGGGGGTCCTTACGACTCGGGGCTGTCGGAAATGAATGCGTGTGAAGATTTCGCGTTTGGCAAATTCCAGGAATTTGGTGTAAGGGGAAAGATGATGTGAACGATACCGTTTTTTTTTTTTTATCTCCTTGTCTCTATTATTATTGTTAGTATTACTGTATTATAGTGACTGGTACCTTTGTTTTACCTCTTTGTTATTATTAGTATTACTATTTTAGTGACTGGTTCCTTCGAGTAGTGTTGCGGATGGTATGTGTCCAGTTTTTGGGTGCTAAGCAGAGTGAAAAGTTTCAGATTGTACTCTTATCAACGATAATTGCAATATATATATATATATATATATATATCTATATATACATATATAAATATATAATATAAATATATATATATATATATATATAGATATGCACAAACATAATATATATATATATATATATATATATATATATATATATATATATATATATATATAGATATGCACATTATATATATATATATATATATATATATATAGTATATAGTATATATATATCATATATATATATATATTATCTGTATGTATATATTTCGTATGTGTGTGCTTGTTTATAGTATAATTTTTTTGCAGTACAGTATATCTTAGTAATAAAACTAACTGAGCGAATAGAAATTTAAACGAGACCAAGATAAGTTGTGATCACATCGTAGCCTTATCTTTTATCTGCCCTGTTGCAAACGCGGCTCTCTGAGGCCCTCCTATTATAATTATTTGTCCCGTGACTGTTAACGTCAGACAGCCAAACTTTTGACATTAGCCTGAGCAGGGCGCAAGCGACACAAGTGTGAAATGACGATTAGCAACTTCTGCGTTATGTTCGGAATTCCCATCATTAATTTGTCCTGTGTGTCGCGTCTGATTTCGAGTTCTGGAAAAGAAGGTTTCCACTTTCTGTTTTTACGAGAGCACAGTATCGGTCATTTTCGTCTTCCTTTTAACCTCTGTTAAGTTTATATCATCCTGATACTTATACCTACATCTTGCTTATAATTAAACTTGCATCTTATTTACACCTAAGCTTGTATCTTGCTCATACTTAGTCATACTTAAGCTTACATCTTGACTATACATAAACCTGTATCTTACTTTAATTTAAGCTTTTATCTTGTTTATACTTAAGCTTACATCTTGATTATACTTAAACTTGTATCTCACTTAAACTTGAGCTTGTATTTTGCAAATACTTAGACTTGTATCCTACTTAAACTTAAGCTTGTTTCTTGCTTATACTTAAGCTTATATCTTGATTATACTTAAACTTGTATCTTACTTAAACTTAAGCTTGTATCTTATTTATGCTTAAGCTTACATCTTGCTTATGTTTAAGCTTTATATTTTGTTTATACTACTCCAGAAAGCGTCTCAAATTTGAATTTTAATTAAAACCGACAGTTAGCGAAGTTTTCACTTTTTCCTGGCTGTATATGATTAGAAATGATGATTGACAGAAAAAGAAATATTTATAAATTAAGGGAAAACAAATGATTGTCTTCGTGACGGCTTTTTTATTACTGAAGACATTCCATCAGTTTTTCTATTCTTGAAAGCTGTCTGTGTCCTTGAACGATTGATTTTCTCCTATATGATGGCATTTTACCAACACGAGAATATCATTTTACTGCTAACTTATTTTCTTGTCTTGTCTTGTCTTTGTAAAACAGAAATTGTAATTGAGTTAACAAGGCCGTAACTGTGTACTGTCATTCGTATATTTACATTCAATATTTTAAGGTTTGTCAAAATTAATTCCGTAACTATATTTTGATTTCAACAGCCGAAGCTTTGCAAACTTACCGTATTGTCTTTGAAGCAGTAGAAGAATGAATCCTTTGAAGAGAATTAACGTTCTTAAACCATTGCTTGAATAAGGAATGAACTGCAGTAAAGTGTAAAGCTTCAGTTTGTATTGTGCGAGTCATGCAATTGCGTCGTAAAAACATAGTTTCCTTTTCATTAATTTCAGTTTCAATTTTATGCGTTTTCTCTAGCAGTAGGACACGCAATACAAGTTGCATGCAATTTATTTTAGCAAAATGCATGCAAATTATTCTAGGAGTGCATGGCATTAACTTATCAGTAGAAATATCCTTCCATTGTTTTAAGGTTCTGACTTGGAACATAGCCAAAAGGAATAATTCTAAGAATACCTGTCTAATGTGGATACAGGTGTGCCAAGTTAATGATGATTGTCAGGACTCCTAAGGAAAATATTTACGGAAATCTCAGAATGGTTGCTTCAAATGGTTTCTTAAACACAAATATAAGCAAAATAAAGTAGTAGAAGATTCTATGAAATATTTTAGAAGAAGTAAATATTGGATGGGATTATTTAAAAGTAGTCTGTATAACTACTAAGCCATAAGTGACAGAACTTGCAGAAGAGATTCCATATACAGTTTATATTCAAGGTTGTTCAAATCATGGCCCTTGAGGCCAGGTTGTGGTCAGAATACGGATCTAAATATTAGAAAGATTAAGTAATTAATTTTTTGGAAGATATTTTCCAAACCTACAGAAATACAGTTTGTCAAACGAGTTCGCAGTCATCTTCATATATTGTAGATTCGAGCCTGTTTTTGGTCCAAAGTTTGGACATTTTGTATATAGAAGGTTTGGACCAGCATGAGTGTACAAAACTTAGTGCAAAATTATGAATTGAAAGTAATTTTCTCCTGAACTCGATACAGTATTTTCCGGTTTGTTAGTGTCATTTATCTGTTGCAGGTATATCACTGAACTGACTGAGTCTGAATATCTGACAGTATGTGACATTTCTCAAGTTCCAAGCTTTGTCTTTGTCTTTTTTTTTTTTTTGAAGCGTTTATGATAAACATATCAAATGAGGCTTAACTGTTAAATGTTCTTCGTATGATTTTGTATCTAGGAAAATCATTACATTAATGCCAAATGGTTTTGATTGTATTTTCCAGTGTCGTAGTGATATTTATCTCCTGTTGAGATATCAGCATCATCCTGTGATTTTGATTATTTTTATATATATTTCTCACCTGTTGGTAGTGTTCATAGTGTTAATTTCATGAGGATATTCTCTTTATGCTTCCTAGAACATACTACTTGCTTCTTCTCTGGTTTAACCTGATTGAGTTTAAAAGCAATCAGTGCTGTATAGTAAGACAAGCGTAAATATAAAAAACTTGTAAATTGTTTTAGAATGGAGTTTGGAAACAATTGTCCCGTTGAGTTATTGCTTCTCTTCTCTAGAGGAACTCCTTGTCTTACTTTTTTTTTCTAACATAAATGACCTTACAATTAATTGATCTCTCATATTCGCCATCCACTTACGGTCAATCTTCGACACTGAAAATCCTCCCAGTCTGTTTAATGTTGCAGCTGAACCCGATCGCTGACTCAAGTGCGTTTTTTTCGAAAATGGTTCCGGTTTAGTGGCGGTAAAGTGAACAGCTTCCATTTCGGCTTCCGAAATATCGTTTTCAATTCTCATACACAGCCAGGGGGGAAGGGCGGAGGTTTGGCTAATTGGGGTAGCAAAAAAAAAAAAAAAAAAAAAAAAACAAAAAAAAAAAAAAAAAAAAAAAAAAAAAATTGAGTATTTGCCTGCCGTCAAAAGCTTGCTGTTCGATAATTACCGACTCAATTTACCTGTGGTGGCCAATGCCATAAGAGTAAGTACTTATTCTTAATAATAGCTCTTAGTAAGATGATAACAAAAGCACAGAAAAAACGCCCTTCTAAAATCAGCACCCACATTATTTACGTCGAATATTTTACCATCCTAACTTCCCCTCGATATTGTCTAATGACAGGTTAGGTCCCTATAGAGAATAAATTAACCTTCCTTATCAGTCAGGGAAAAATCAAAGCTGGAGTAGAGTAAAAAAAGGTCAATGGAAAGACTGGATTCATATGACGAAACTAAGCCTAAAGGTAGTACCCATGATAAGAGAATTAATAAAAACCTAATAAATTTTTTTGGCACCCCCGCCCCCTCCGTTCGGGGAATTGAACAGTACTCCAGGAAGATTTATGGGTTATGGTTTATGATCCTCCACTCTCACTCTCTCTCTCTCTCTCTCTTCTCTCTCTTCTCTCTCTCTCTCTCTCTCTCTCTCTCTGTCCTGCTTACGACTTTATGTAAATATTTTTCTTTCCTTTGTGTACCCCTTTTCCCCTTTGTGTCCTTTCTTCTTTTTCTCTCCCTCGTTCCTTTTAACCCTTTCCTTTTATTATTTCGCATTTTCCCGGAGGTAGAGTCTGTTTCCCTCTCCTGACATTGTTATCACATTCATCTGTGTTCCTTTATTATTCGTCTCTTTATTTCTTCTTTACTTGGATGCTTGTAGACCTTGTACTTTATTCATTCGTATGTGCATGTATGTATGTATTCATTTATATGTATATACACATGTACAGGGTGTTTCGAAATTAGAGGCCACCCCCCTCCCTCTACAGCATAAATTAAAATTGATATGGACAAAAACAAAAGTAATTCAGAACAGGTATTTATTTAAGTTTCTCTCTGAGTATTTAATATTTTGTGTGGCCTCCATCTGCATGTACCACAGCCTGCATTCTCAAGGGGTATGATTTCAGCAAATCGCAAAAAAGCTGAGACTCAAACTCCATTTCCCTGAGCACTTCGGCCACCTCTCTTTGCAGGTCGTCGAGGCTTGGTATACCATCATAGTTCACTGTCCACGCTTCAACACGATCCTTTAAGATACTACCAATGTTTTCACACACATTAAGGTCAAGGGAGCTACCTGGAAATTCACCTGACGAGAAGAAATCGATACCACTGTCTCGAAGCACCTCCTTTGTCTGAAGAATCTTGAAACATGGTGCCTTATCATGCAAAAATGTGACTTCTTCAACAGATAACACATTTTCAGGATCTTTGAGGAAAGGAAATACTCCACCAGTAAGGACAGTTTCTCTGAAGTATTCGCCATTCCATGACTGTCCTTTTTCTTTGATGATCCACATTAACCATTTGGCTGTGAAACAGAGAAAAATTCCCAAACATTCATGAAATTTCGCAACTTGGTGATAGCGCACATCATCGCTGATATCATGCAACTTTGCAGCCCAAATGATGTCATTTTTATGATTCGGCTTCCTGACTGTGTAAATGAAGAATTCATCTGATGCGGCAACATGGAGAAAGTCAGCTTCATCCCAATCTTTAAGAAATGAACCACCAAACCATGCACGGTCTTCTCTCTGTTGCTGAGTGATGTTGGGCTTGCTGATAACATGAAGTGGCTTGATACTAGATTTTTTCAACTCACAATATACAGCACTATAACTTCTCTTCTTTTCCCTTTTTGTTTCTAGTTCAAGCACCAATTTATGTAAAGACTTTCTTGGTCTACCCACTGCCTCAGCTATGATGTATTTTGACTCCTGAGAAAGGACTTTAGGCCTTCCAAGATTCTCACTCTATTCGCTATGACAGTCATATGGATTTTTGTTCCAGTTTCTTTTAACAAAGGATTCACCTCTTTTAATGTATTTAGCTATCCAGGAACATGAAATGAAGGATGCACCAGCATCCCTGGCCTCTGAAAGTTATAGCCCGGATTCGGTCAATCCATCTGATTTCTTCCGAGTCGTTAGCCATGCCTGTATCTAACCCCGTCACTCAGTCTGAAAATACAAGAATTGTAAAATGAAAAATAGCTTATTAGAAACTTAAGATAATGTACTTGAAGATAGGCTATAGCAGAAAACTTCATAACTTTCCATTTGTTCTGTGGAGGGGCGCTCTAATTTTTAAACACCCGTTATATATATGTGTGTATGATAAGCTCTGTCGTACATTCTAAAAGACCACTACTTCCCAAATCGGCCATTTTAAATGCCCGTTTATACTGTACCATATCTTACCTAATTAATCATGGGGTACACTGAAACACTGCCAAAGAACAAATACCCCATATACATATGATAAAAAAAAGAATGGTAATTATATGGCATCATTTCAAAACATAAAAAATACTGATAAACAAAAGCATACAAGATAACTCACTAAACATTAATGGTAAAATTTGTAAAGGTTAGTAACTTTGAAATGTAAGTTCGACACTGACTTTCCGCAGAGGGAATTCCAATTCACTAGTGTCTAAACACGTTCAGCCACTTTCGTTTGGCGTGAAGGAGTGGATGACTCTTTGCCAGAGCCAACGCACTTTAGCGATTTCGTAACCTACACATAAATATACATTTCCGTTTACACACCCGGAAATCCGATTAGAACCAGACCAAAAGATTCCATGCTACTATGATGGAGACTTCCATCCTTTGACACAGGACACTGTATTCGGGCACTCTTCGAACAATGTTCAGGTCACCAGTAATCAGTTGCTGAATCTACCCCCAAACAATGCTGAGTCCCAAAAAATTGCTCTCTGTTAAGCGTTAAATAAGCACCCAAGACACCTGCAAGGTCCCTGAACATGACAAGTGTTCGTATGTTACAAATACCTCCAAATATTTTTAACAGAGCTTGGTCCATCACCCGCGTCACCTCGACACGGACCACACTTATTCACTTCTATGGTACAAACTCATGATGAACAGTCATACTCATTCACTTGTGGAGCCCACTTCTCCTTGAAGGAACAGTTTCTTGCACTTCAGAATAATTGCCACAATCATGATCACTGTAATGACCTATAATGCACCATAGCATGAACATATGGCCAGCCATCCACTCAACATAGACTATGTCCTCCACTTGTGTCAGTGGTGGCAATCAGTAACCTCGGGCACATATGGTAGTTCCACAACCCCGTGCTGATCATGCATGTACTGCATAAAGATCCTCTCTAATGAGTTGTAGATCCTCTTGGGCATGTCGACAATTTGTGTAGCCACTACCGTGCACGCTCCATTGAGAAGCTTTGAACCCTCTTAAAAAAACCAAGGCTACATTGTCAGTCTGCATCCTCAATAAAAGCTACTGAAGACGTTTCTAATGGCATTACCATGTAGGGCTTGGAGAATGGTCCAAAGGAGCAGTTAGCCAGAGTCACATTATGAGTCAATTGAAACTTGCAACCACCTGAAACTATATTCCTGTTTTAAATATAATACGTAATAAGGAAAAGTTGTAACATATAGCTACAAAAGAAAGTTTCTTCTTACCCATAGGTATCTCTGCAATTAACCCCCTGTTTACTAAATATACTGTTATTAACCCATAGTACCTATATAAATCACTACCAGTAAAAACACATTAAACTCGCGATTATAAGCTGCATTCTGCAAAGTAGACTCGAACACCCATCAAATGTAATATAGAAAAAAAGAAAACATCTCTGTGAATCTGCTATTACTGCTTGTACCTGAGATTCAGTCTCATCTAACAAAGAAATAATTGGTCTCCGTCTCAATATATAAAAGTGTATCGCATACTATAAAAACAATAATTGTCACTCAAAGTCATCCCTAATCCCCTCAACAGTAAATTGCAAGATATTGAAAGTCTTCCTCAAATCTTCAAACTGCTCCCATAATTAAAAGCAAATGTTGCTTTTTGCAAGTGATAAAACCCCACAAATAATAGGTTAACCCCACGAAAAGAACACACACACACTCAAATGAGAAAACTCTACAGGCATCCATCACCACATTTCAAAACTCGTTCTCCCCAGAAAATCCAAAATAAACAAAGAAGTCCAGTTAAACATTAAACTGCTTTTTTATTTTCGAAAAGTGTGTTAACATCATCACCCTAATATCTTCATTCAAAACCAGAAATCTATTTCCCCTTTTTTCTTCTTTAACCTGAAATGGCCCATGGACTTAGGACCTAATTTATAATTTAATTAATTCCTGACATTAATCTTGGAAAATACAATGCTCCTTACTGCAATATTTATGCAATCTGATTTTGCTTTGTTCTTAGCGACCATTTCTCGAGTCTTTGTCTCCAAATTACTGCTAAGATGTGCGTGTCTCTCATTAGCTGTAGCCATTACCGATTTAACTGTATCGCCATAGGTTGTAGGTATGGACAACAAGTCAAATGCACCGAACTGGATACCCAAACAGTTCTCCTACAGATAAACACCAATTTTGTCGGTAACCATTGTATTAATGCTATGTCTCGCCACATCCACATATCTAACCCAGTTCTTATCATTGGACCCCCACATAACACTAAGAGCCTCGAACACCTTCCTATTAGAGTTCTCACACAACCCATTAGCCTTTGGCCTATACGAAAGAATATTTACTTTCTGTATCCCCATAACTTCTGCAAGACATTCTAATGTCTGTTCTATTCACAAATTCACTCCCATTATCTGAAACAAAAACCTTAGGTGCTACTCCATACCGAAGTACATACCCATTGAAAAATACAGTTGTAACTTCCTCAGCCATCTTATTTTTTAGCAGAAAAATCTCCATAGACCTTGTTAACTCGTCAGTTACTACCAGTAAATGTGTATGCCCATATCCCTACTCACAAAAGTCGCAAACGATCCACATTCACCTTCTGAAGAGGCCTACTAGGAATAAGAAAAGACCCTAATTTACAAGAAGTAACCCTCGCCGATTTACATGAATTACATACAGAACATCCCCTCACAAACTTCTCCACTGAAGGAAACATGTTCTTTCAGAAGAACTTACTGATATGTCTTCCCAGTCCCCAAATGTGGACTACCGAATACAGTGAACAATATCCAAAACCACCAGAATTCAGACTTTTGGCACAACGACCTGTGTTATCCCCCCCCTTACCCTCACTACTCCTCGACTTTCGTTTAATTTTCCTCACCAACAAATTACCCTCTAGTTACAGATATGCACAGGGAAACTTATAATCCTTTCTCACTAATTCACCACTAAGAAACGCCTTTGTGTCTGCTAAACCTCATCCTCATCTTGTTTTGGCTGTACTAAACTAATATGCCAATCTACACACTCACCAGTTACAGTACGCACCTGGTCACCTTCCACTTCCACAAAATGCCTACTAAGGGCATCTGCTACCACATTATGTTTACCCTCAGTGTACTTACACTTAGCATCAAAACCTCTTAATTGTCAAAAACCACCTAGCCTTCTTAAGAGTAAGATCTGGCCTATTAAAAGGATCCAACAATGGCTTATGATCCGTAACGACTTCCTCTTTATTCCGTATTAACATAATCTTAAAATTAACCAAACTAGACACCACCCAAACACTTCCTTATCTACAGTAGCCATTAATCTTTCATTACTCCTCGTGTTTTAAATTTCCTACTGGTAAAGGCAATAGGATGTAATTTACCCTCGAATTTCTGCATTTAGCAGACACCTACTCTCACATAACTGGCATCCATCACTAATGTGAAAAGCAAAGAAAAATCTGGAAACTTCATAACTGGATGACTCATTAAAGCTTCTTTGACTTTTTGAAAGTCTGTCTGCTGAGCCTCTCCCCATGAAAATTATACATCATCCCGGAACACATCTGTCAAAGGTGCCGACAACATAGAAAACCCTTTCACAAACCTATGGAAGAACCCTGTTATCCCTATGAACAAGCAAACCTGTTTCTTAGTCTTAGGTGTAGGAAAATCTACAATAGCTTTGACTTTTGTCATCTAATCAAACACCTTCTTTTAAAATTATATGTCCTAGATATACAATTTGTCTCTTCAAGAAATCACACTTGGCTAGTTGAACTTTTAGACCAACAATATGAAGAGCAGCAGAGAACACTAAATGCTACTGATGCAGATGCTGGGCCAAGTAGACCATCATCAAGACTCAAAATCAGGAGTAACCTGGTTTTGGAAGCAGCAAAATATGACCAACGCTTTTCAGTTGACCGACCTTACTGGTGTCAGTGACCTCATAGCTGCTGACTGAGGGAAAATACCACAATCCTTGCCATCATCAGTGTCTTCGTAAAACCTCTAAAACAAGGACAGTGCACAGGCTACAGATCTAGCAATGGAATGGTTGATTGATGTACTAACAGCAGCAGCAAAAAAGGCCCATGTGTTCCAGTTATCTGAAGAGTGGCAGAGGTATTGTGATTTGGCAGAAAATGCAAAGATAGATATACCCCCATCTTACAGCAGTCGACGACGTACATTGAAAGAAAAAATGTATATGAAGTGATAACACTTGAAGAACGAGAGATGCTATTTGTACCAGTTGGATTTGGACGTGTCCCTTTCTCAACATGACTCCGTGAAGAGGAGGGGCCAACAGTGATACCAAAATATCATTCTCCTGAAGGATTTATTGAGATGATTGATGTGGCTTTGAGACTGAGAGGTGATATGTGCAAGGGATTTGTTATCAGTGAAGATAAAATGATATCCAGTGTCCCAAATTGCCTTTTTATGTTCCTTCAGTTGATGTTTGGTGACTGAGTCTTTTGGAAGCAGACCCAGATGAAGTGGCAGATGATATAAAGCAAAATGACAGTCAAACAAAGGTTCTCAGTATTGCACAAGACTTGATTTACAATGTCACTGGAGGAAAGCACAGGACTCCTAAACATCTAGGGCTTGCTAGCCCTTTGCACCAGCCTACACAGTCTGAAGAACTTATTCAATTATTTCGCAAAGCTGGACACATCGTCAGTTACCCGAGAACCTACTGCAGGTTGACACATTCCTGGCTGAGAGCACACTGAAAACAATGAATGCCGTCCCAGATTCATGTGCGGAACTGATTACCTGCAACTGTGCTAAGCGATTTATGAGTGCACAATGCAAATGTAAGAAGTCCCAATTACATTGAACAGCAGCATGCAAAATGTAGCACATCTGATGAAGATTGTAGCAATATCGAAACCCAATACTGATACTCTGTAAAAGACACCGCCATTATGCCATTTCATCAGTTTGCAATCTGCAACTTTAATTTTCATATGCAATTTTGGTGTCGGTTAAATATTCGTGATTTACTATATCAATTTTATTAATAAATGTGTAAAGTTAATTATATACTATTTAATGATGATCATTTTCCATCTAGGATTTATGTGTCTAGTGGGTGTCAACTATTCTCTCATATGTTGTTTTGTTTTCGTTAAATATTTGTGATTTACTGCACCAACTTCATTAATGATCTTGTTTAGTGAGTTACGTGCTATTATATAATGACGGTTTTCATAATGATGATGTTTGTGTGATTCAGGAGACTATGATTGCTTTATGTTTCATTCAGCAAGAACAATCTATACTCTGTTTTTTTCCATCTGTCCACTAGCGTGTGGTGTTTGCGTATGGTAACACTGCGTCCCGGGCTTTAGGTAGTTACACTCAGCTTACATTCAACAATAATAATAACCTTATTTCGAATATTAACGGTGTAATTCGCATACTGTAAATTATTAAAACACTTTTCAGTTGCAAATGTACACCCAGATATCCTTTTATTTACCTAAAACTTGCACATAGCGTAACTATTTAAAGCCCGGGACGCAGTGTTACAATGCAAAACACCACAGGCGGATGGACAGATGGAAAAAAACAAAGTATAGTTTCGTTTCGTATTAGAAATGATTCCACTGTGTTATTTAATGAAGATGAGTGATGATGGTGATAATGATGTCCATGACGATGATGATGATGAGGATGATGTCAAACCCATTAAACAAGTAAAAATGATTCCTGTACCATTAAAATTTGTTCACTTCGTCATGAAAGAATGTTTAGATGTTTTGTCGGCCATCTTGGATTTACTTTTTTTGTTTTTTGTTTAAGTAAGAGAAAATTAATATCAATAAAATAACTAATGAATAATAGCATTTAATAAGGTTTTATGGCGGTCATAATGATATATGGGTGAGGGAAAACTTGAAAAAGTATGCTTTTGAGTTTATGGCGGCCATCTTGGATTTACCCGCATAGTAGTATTACCTTGAGAGATACAAATTGATAAACAGCAAAAATGAATTCAGCACAAGAAAACACCCTAGTGAAGCTTATTTGATTGCTTTGGCTCCAGAATGCCCGAGGTTGTCAAATTCTGAAAATCAGACTAGACTATAATACAGAACTGGGTAGAGAATTGGACAAAAGACATAAGGGATGGATATCCTTGGGAATTCGTCTGAAGGGCTCGTTAATGCTAATCCGAGAATCTCGGGGTTATTCGTTCGGAGTGGCTTCATGTAGAGCTATTGTATTCACAGCGTCTTGAGGGAAATTTTAAGTTTGGAAGGTATGTAAAGTGGAATGAAACTATGCTGAACTTATTGTGACAATTTGATTTACGATGACATTAAGGGTTGAAAAGTGAATTTATTTTCCCTTGACACTCCTCTCTGAGGGAAAAATATAGCCGAGGACAAAACACCTGGATGTTCTACGTATAATAAAAAAATGCGCCATATTTTCCCATTCTTACTTTGCACAAAATTTTGGTTTTTGTAAAATTGAAATGAGATCGAATATGCAAGTACCATGAATATAAAAATTAGTGTGTGTGTGTTCAATATAATATAGTTTAATATATAATATATTTTCCATTAAGTTTAGTTATGGTAAAGAATCAACAGAGGAGTTTTTAATTCATGTATACTAAGTTAACAATCGCAAAACCCGTGGAAGTCAATTTATTACGGATTTTGCCTCACCCCACAATAAACGGAATTTAGAATAAATTGTCAAGAATATTTTCTGCACAAGTAAGAAATAAAAAATACCCCTTCCAATTAACTTAAAGGATCTCATGGTCTTTTGAGAGTACTTCAGCCGTATTTACATTTTCCTTCGCCCATCTTTCGAGCTCATCCTTCAGAGAGAAATACCTCTTCTGTTTCCAAGAGGAACATTCGCTCGCTCCTGAACCTTCGGCAATCTTTCTTCTGTAGGAGGGGCTGCTGATGCCTCCTCCATTAGCAGCTTCTTTCGTTGGAAGGGTAAACGAAGGTGAACAACGTCCCTATTCCTCTTCTAAGGTCAGGGTTCAACTTGGGTCGTTTTTTCTCTTGATCTTTTGTGCGCAGTTGTGAATAAAAGCAAGCATTTCATCATGGTTGTTTGAAAGTCTTGATTTATTTTATATATATATATATATATATATATATATATATATATATATATGTATATATATATATATATATAGAGGCCATATATATATATATATATATATATATATATATATATATATATATATATATATATATAATATATATATATATTCTTCATCGCTGGTGGGCTAATCCTCGATGAAATAGGTACGGGGATACGGAAGGACATGGCACATTACATGATTCTTTATTGCTAGCTACGTTTCGAGACAAAGTCCCATCTTCAGGCTAAAGGCAAGAAATAAATATTACATCAATACAAAACAATTAGGAATGTTAACGTAAAATTATCATAAAGTATTTCTAAGTAAAATTGCGAATTAAAAAATCTCAAAGAATGAGTATTACATCGATACATAACATATTCAAGAAAAGGAAATGTAAAATCATAAAAAATTAAATGATTTCTAAGTAAAATTACGAATAAAAACATTGAAAAGAATATTTATATAAATATAGAAATATTAAAAATGAGGAAAATACCTTGCTCAAGCAGAGTCCCGCCGTTCTGTGTCAGGACGGTGGAAAAAAGTCAAGAAGAGGCAAAGAACAAAGTGACGTGGCTTTATGCTATATACAAAGGTACTGAGGTAGTATGGTTGTTAAGTGAAGGTACCAGTTTCTTAATTGCCAAACTTTCAAGAATCTGTAAGGCAGAGATAAATTATAAAAACTTTAAGGTCATTATGACGTCACCATATGAACACCACCTCCTCGTTCTTGAGAATTTGGCAATTAAAAAACTGGTACCTCCACTTAACAACCATACTACCTCAGTACCTTTGTATATAGCATAAAGACACGTCACTTTGTTCTTTGCCTCTTCTTGACTTTTTTCCACCGTCCTGACACGGAACGGCGGGACTCTGCTTGAGCAAGGTATTTTCCTCATTTTTAATATTTTTATATTTATATATATATTCTTTTTAATGTTTTTATTCGTAATTTTACTTAGAAATCTTTTAATTTTTTATGATTTTACATTTCCTTTTCTTGAATATGTTATGTATTGATGTAATACTCATTCTTTGAGATTTTTTAATTCGTAATTTTACTTAG
>NC_061098.1:61667556-61687556 GCF_015104395.2 Macrobrachium nipponense | reverse complement strand
TTTCTTGTCACAGAGGACCCCTGATGTAGACCTCGTTATTCCATCCTGCCTGAATTCGATAACAATGATAATAATATAATATTGTTTCTTGCCGATCTTTATTCCTTCTCCACGAAGTCCTTTGGTTTTCAGATAACCCCACTTTGCCATATACGAATTTTGTAGGAACACAAATACCCTATCTGATGGATAGTCGGTAGCTGCTGTACAAACATACGAGAGATGATATACTCTTCAATGTGTGTTTGAGTCTTTGCTTGGCGTATTGTTCGAAAGCGAACAATATTGTAAACACTTTGTCCTTTTATTTGGATGGTGCACGGAATTGATTATTTGGTTATTCTCTCTCTCTCTCTCTCTCTCTCTCTCTCTCTCTCTCTCTCTCTCTCTCTCTCTCTCTCTCTCTCATAGAAATTAAAAGGTCAGGAAAATTGGAGGAATATCAAGATGAAAACTACAAAATTCTCTCTCTCTCTCTCGTTAATATGAACAAGCCAAAATTATGAGAAATTTTATTTTTAAAAGAGAAAGAATCATAAGCCCAAGAGGGCTCCAAAGGGAAAACAGCCTGCAGAGAGGCAGGTTATAAGAAAAGGTGACGAATAGATAGATATGAGGGAATAGAGAACAAAACGTGTACAAATGAATTCAGGAAACGTTTGCAGAAAGCTGGGATGAATTTGCTCCTCTGTCAAACATTTGGAGCTCAGAAGACTGCACAACTGCACAAGGAGAACTATTCCACATTCCAGTTGTATACAGAAGTGAAGGCCTGAATAATGTGGCTTTTATGGCCTTCTTACCACCATGAATGCATGTATTTGTTCTATTTGTCTGTTAATTTGGTCATTTATTTTTCTTTTTTACTAAGTGATTTCTTTTTTCTATATTTCTGTTACTTGCAAATGAACACCCCATTCTTTGGAAGTCAGTGGCCCCTTGGGGCTTGTTCCATGTGAATAGCAATAATTAGCAATAATAATAAGTTTGGCATGATTGATTATAAGAAAGCCTTCGACATGATACCACACACATGGGTAATGGAATGCCTGAAAATATTTGGGGCAGAGGAAAACACCATCAGCTTCCTAAGTACAATGCGCAACTAGAATACAATACTTAAAAGTCTGGAATAAGACTAGCAGAGGTTAATATCAGGAGAGAGATCTTCCAGGGCGACTCACTGTCCCCACTACTCTTCGTAGTAGCCATGATTCCCATGACAAAAGTACTCCTGGGGACATCAGGAAGGAGTTTGGAATAGAAAAATGTGCCTTGGTCGGTCAACATACAAAAGGGCAAGGTAACAAGAACTGAAGGGATAAAGCTACCAGATGGGAACAACATCAAATACATAGATGAGACAGGATACAAATACCTGGGAATAATGGAAGGAGAGGATATAAAACACCAAGAGATGAAGGACGCGATCAGAAAACAATATATGCAGAGAATTAAGGCTATTCTCAAGTTAAAGCTCAACGCCGGAAATATGATATAGCCATAAACACGTGGGTGGTACTAGTAATCAGATACAGCGCAGGAGTAGTGGAATGGAAAAAGGCAGAACTCTGCAACATAGACCAGAAAACAAGGAAACATATGACAATACACAAAGCACTATACCCAAGAGCAAATATGGACAGACTATATCTGAAAACCAGTGAAGACGAGTGAGTCAAGAGTAAATGGGAAAAAGGACTGATAAAAGTAGACGAAGACCCAGAAATATAACAGACAGGAGAATGACAAACAGACCAGGGGAATGGTATAACAAACCAATGCACGGGCAATACATGAGACAGACTAAAGAACTGGCCAGCAATTAGATATGGCAATGGTCACAGGGAAGAACTCAAGAAGGAAACAGAAGGAATGATAACAGCAACACAAGATCAGGTATACTCAAAGAACGATAGATGGAAATAACATCTCACCCATATGCAGGGAGTGCAATGTGAAAAACGAGACCATAAGCCACATGGCAATCGAATGTCCGGCACTTGCACTTGCATGATTCAGTGGCAAAAGCCCTCCACTGGAGCCTGTGCAAGAAACACCAGGTACTTTCCAGGAGTGAAAGAAAACGATCAGGCAAAGATACTTTGAGACTATGGTATCAGAACAGATAGGGTGATACGTGCAAGTAGACCAGACTTGACGTTTATTGACAAAATTAAGAAGAAAGTATCGCTCATTGATGTCGTAATACCATGGGACACCAGTTGAAGTGAAAGAAAGAAAAAAAAATGGATAAGTATCAAGACCTTAAAATAGAAATGAGAAGGATATGGGACATGCCAGTGGAAATGGTACCCGTAATCATAGGAAAACTAATCACTATCCCAAGATCCCTGAAAAGGAATCTAGAAACACTAGAGGCTGAAGTAGTTTCAGGACTTATGCCGAAGAGTGTGCTCCTAGAATAGCACCCAGTAAGGAAAGTGGTGGACTCCTAAGGAGCAGTGTGTAACCCAGAACCCCACACTATATATACCACCCAGTCGAATTGGAGGACTGTAATAGACCCCCCGCCAAAAAAACACGTAAAAATAATAATATAATCAAGCCTACCAGTAATGCGCAAGTTACTAACAGGTATCATCAGTGAAAGGCTATGCAATTACCTAGAGGATACAAACACCATTCCCCACCAACAGAAAGGCGACAGAAGGAAGTGCAGGGGCACAAAAGACCAGCTCCTGTTAGACAAAATGGTAATGAACTGTAAGAGAAGGAAAACCAACCTATTCAAGGTATGGATTGACTATAAGAAAGCCATTGACATGATACTGCACACGTGGCTAGGCTAATAGAATGCCTGAAAATATATGGGGCAGAGGAAAACATCATCAGCTTCCTAAAAATACAGTGCCCAACTGGAATACAATACTTACAAGCTCGGATAAGACCAGGAGGGGTTAACATTAGGAGAGGGATCTTTCAAAGCGACTCATTATCCCCACTACTCTTCGTAATAGCCATGATTCCCATGATAAAAGTACTGCAGATGATGGATGCTGGATACTAACTCAAGAGAGGAGGCAACAGAATTAACCATCTGATGTTCATGGACGACATCAAGCTGTATGGTAAGAGCATCAAGGAATTAGATACCCTATTCCAGACTGTGTGGATTGTATCTGGGGACATCAGGATGGAGTTTTGAGTAGAAAAATGTGCTTTAGTCAACTTACAAAAAAGCAAAGTGACAAGGACTGAAGGGGTAAAGCTACCGGATGGAAATAGCATCAAACACATAGATGAGAAGGATACAGTGGCTAATACCTGTAAATTTCTTTGAGTTGAAAATATAATAATTCGGTCTAGTCCATCATTGCTGTCAAAAAGAAGAAAGGGTTGATTTGCGTGTTACCGTGTTGTCTGGAGGTATATTTAACTGGAATAAAGATGCAGGTTTCGCAGGGACTTGAGCTGCTACACTTCTAGTATTTCAAATATTCCTTTTTGAATGCTGAGGGGTTGGTAGCTGCCCAGCATCATCTTGTGATACTCCAATGTATGCCTGGGTTGCGATGCAATGAGTAGTTTCCTGCTTCGAAATGGCTTTTTCTCTTGCGGCATTTATAACTTTAGTAGCTTTACCACGAGCATCATTGCCTGCATGATTGTGTTCAACTCGTTTTGTAATAGATTCTCGATTTGTATGAACTCTAGCCCGGCACTTAGTTATATAAACCTGATCACATTTCCAAATGGTATTTTCACCAGTTTCTCTCTCTCTCTCTCTCTCTCTCTCTCTCTCTCTCTCTCTCTCTCTCTCTCTCTCTCTCTCTTTCACAAATCGACTACCATTATCAATGAGCTTTTTCTTATTTCTTGAGCTTAAGACGTATTGAAGAGCCATTTTGAGGGCTAAAACTAAAACTGAATAAAACTTTAAGTAAAACTTTCTTATATAGGAAAAGTAGTAGACGTGGCTTGAGCAAAAAGCTGGCTGTTTAAAAATAATAAACTATCGGCCTATTGAACTATTGCTCTGAAATTACCTTGCGATGGGCAAAAAGCAGGTTGTTTAGAACTATTGAACTATTGCTCTGAAATTACCGTGAGATTTGATGCATTGCAATGTAATTATTTTGCACTGAAATTCTCTAATATGTATTTGTTATGCGATGAAATTGCTGCAACGAAATTATCACAACGAATTTACTGCAATGAAATCACCGGACATCACCTGGGAATAATAGGATAATGATATAAAACACTAAGAGATGAAGGACACGATTAGGAAACAATTTATGCAGAGACTTCGGTGATAAGTCAAAACTCAATGCTGGAAATAATGTGGAAGCCATAAGAACATGGGCAGTACCAGTAATCAGATACAGCGCAGGACTAGTGGAGTGGATGAAGGCTGAACTCCACCGCTTAGATAAAAAAACTAGAAAACTCATGACATTACACAAAGCACTACACCCAAGAGAAAATACAGACAGACTATATACATAACACGAAAGGAAGGAGGGAGAGGACTACTAAGCATAGAGGACTGCGTCAACAATGGGAGCAGAGCATTGGGGTCATATCTGAAAACCAGTGAAGTCTAGTGGCTGAGGAGTGCATGGGAGGAAGGACTGATGAAAGTATACGAAGACCCAGAAATATACAGAGACAGGAGAATGACAAACAGAAGGGAGTAATGGCACAACAAATGCACTGACAGCACATGAGATAGACTAAAGAACTGGCCAGCGGTGAAACATGGCAATGGCTATACAGGGGAGAACTCAAGAAGGAAACAGAAGGTATTTTAACAGCGGCACAAGATCAGGCCCTAAGAACCAGATATATTCAAAGAACGATAGATTGAAATAACATCTCACCCATATGCAGGAAGTGCAATGTAAAAAGCGAGACCATAAATCTCATAGCAAGCAAATGTCTGGCACTTGCACAGAATTAGTACAAAAAGAGGCATGATTCAGTAGCAAATTCCTCCACTGGAGCCTATGCAGGACATACCAGCTAACTTGCAGTAATAAATGTGCGACCACCAACCTGAATGATTGATAGAAAACGATCAGGCAAAGATCCTGTGGTATTATGGTAACAGAATAGATAGGGTGATACGTGCCAATAGACCAGACGTTATGTTGATTGGCAAAATCAAGTCGAAAGTATTACTCATTGATGTCGCAATACCATGGGACACCAGAGTAGATAAGAAAGAAAGAGAAAAATTTGATAAGTATCAAAACTGAAAATAGAAATAAGAAGGATATGAGATATACTAGTGAAAATTGTACCCACAAACATAGGAACACTAGGCATGATCCCAAGATCCCTGAAAAAGAACCTGGAAAAACGTAGATACTAAAGTAGCTCCAGGTCTCATGCAGCAGAGTGTGCTACTAGAGACAGCGCACACAGTAAGAAAAGTGATGGATTCCTAAGGAGGCAGGATGCAACCCGGAACCCCACACTATAGAAACAACCCAGTCGAATAGGATGACTGTGATATACTCACAAAAAAACCATAATAATAATAATAATAATAATAATAATAATAATAATAATAATAATAATAATAATAATAATAATAACCTGGGAATCTCAGTGTATGGTTTTATACAGGAAGTCCCAATTTCTTGCAGTGTATATAAGGCAAGAAGAGTTGCATCATCACCTGAATTCTGTACCTGTGATTTTCAAGGTCAACTATGTCCCAAGACTGCAGATCAAAGGTTCAAGACGACTTGCGTGTTGAACACACAGTCTTGTCTAGCACATAAATTTTGATAATACAAATCTTCAAGGCTTTATTGCTTTGATGTAAAAGAGAACTAGAATATTCCACGAGAATGCCCTTTGAAATTATTAAGCTTTCTTGTTTCTTGTAATAAATGTCATGCATTATTTAAGCATTCTATTTTCAAAATTTTCAGGACTGGTAAATGATACCGTGCTTTAATCACTGCGGTAAATTGCTAAACACTGCAGTAGTGCGTGTTTGTAGCAACTCTGAATAAAGCTCTGTAAATCAGTGTTTTCATTATTTAAAGATATATTATTTTAAAATATTTTTTTAAACTCCAGATAAATTGGAATGGGATAGCATATTCATCCGTGTATGTCCCTCTGTCTGCCTGTCTCTTCTCACGACATACCTAAAAAAAGGTTCTAATGGAATGGCTGATTAGGTTGCAAAATGTATAGGGTGTCAGAGTCGATTGGTCTCAAAAAGCCAGTCTTTGTTAATATATAACCTCTTCTGTCCCATGTGAATCCGGGCAGCTAATGGATCTAATGCATGAATTTATATATGCTCGTAAGAGATATAATTAACGGAGATGTTTTTAGTTATGATAATAATTAACGGAGATGTTTTTAGTTATGGTAACAATTATAACCGTAAACTCCCGTAATAGCTCAGACGCTCGTTTTATTGAATATCCTTGTTTGAATGAGGTGAGGGATATAAAGCTCTGAGGGGTATATTATAACGCATGTGAACAAGATCTGTCAAGATGTTATAAATTCCTCTCCAGAATTTATATACCACACTTTTCTGTTCTGCAACTAAATATTTAATTCTCAGTTTTCTTTGCTAGACAAATTAACAGAGTAATTCAGGTATTCCAGTATGAAACTTCGCCTATTTAATTGCTGCACAGATTATTTTTTAATATTTATTTTAACTATGCTATTTATCATGGTAATAATCTCTAACTTTGTATTTGATCTCGATCGAGGTAACATTATTCAGACAAATATTTATTTATTTATCTTTTTATTTTACACTTATCACTGTTACAATGCTTACTCAGGAAATTGATTCAGGGCTGAAGCTTGACAATGAGGACAATGTACTGGCAATAAAATTTCATGACCAACACCTTCGACAATGAGGACCTAGTATTTGAAATGTAATTTCGTGACCCGTATCTTGATTCGTGAGTGACACATACTGCAGGGTCTTAATTATTCATAGGAAGGTGACTCAGATTGATCTGTGAAAGCAGATTGATCTGTAAAATGGTTGAATTTTCAATGTTTCTTAGCTTTAAACATAATCTATCATATTATATGAAGACCAGTTTATTTTCAAATACTTGTCAAGCATTAAGTATAGTAATAATGGAAAAGAAAGAATCTTGGTGTATTTTTGAGTTCCGATATGCAGAAGACTAAAAAAAAAAAAGAAGAAGAAGAAGAAGAAGAAGAAGAAGAAGAAGAAGAAGAAGAAGAAGAAGAAGAAGAAGAAGCCTTGTCAAGAGAGCAAGCCAGGAAGCGATCGCATATTGTCTTCTCATTAAAGCATGTTTTGGTATACGGAGACCATTTGCATTCTGATCTGTAACATCTTTTACAAGAAGACTCTAATCTTGTATTTTATCACAAATATTGTGTATCACATTCCAAAGAGGCAAGGCACATCAGATGAAAGTGAAGGTACAAAATTCTAAGCATTGGCAACCAGCTTACATGTTTCGTGTAATTGAATACGAAAGGAAAGTTAAAGTTCCACTGCCAGTCAAGGACTTAATTACGAGAAAATGTGATGAGAGGAAAGATAACTTAGCTGACAAATCTGAGTTCGTCTAGAAGGTGCAGTAGACAATCTCCACGTAGCAGAAGCTAGATATCATGTAGACTACAGGCTGAGATCTCACACACCAAACGGAGATTTAGAGGGATGCAGTAATGCGAAAGCATCTGAATGCACGAACAAATGAACTGAGGAAGCCCTCAAAAAGGTCATTAAAGAGGTGGGTGGCCCAGAATCGGAAGCAAATATGGACACCAGTCTTAGTATATAACAAGTATCTGGAGGATGGTGGCAGCTCAAACCTTGGTCGTTCTGAGTTGCTTAATATTTCTACAAATGTCAATGACCTTGTAATCTCGTCACCTAAAGGAATTTCCAAGATAGTGATGTTCCAGGACAATGCAATATTTGGAGATGACAAAAAGTATAGATAAGGATGATGAAGAATTAGACATGGCTGTTCAAAATGTAGCAAAAGCTATTTTTACGTTATTACCTGCGGAAAAGCTCGAATTCCGAGCAGGGTAATTACCTTTATGCTTTTACTAAGCAATAGATTCACTTAATATGGTAAGGAATGAGCTGAGGGCCTTACTCAACAGGGAGGCTGTGTAGATAAACACTTAGGTTTACTCCAAAATCATATATATTTACACTAAACAAACATCAGAAGAATGGGAAATAGATTATGCAGGTAAAGAGCGTCCCGCTAAAATACTAAATTACGGGGACAAAGAGATAACTGTCAGGGAGAATTAACTTCAGTGGCACTGTAGATGTAATGTGCAGTAGTTTGGGACTATGGGATGCAGAGCAAAATCCAAGGAAGGATCCACAGCCAGCGTCTCCATCTCCATTTGAAAATGCACGAGGTTATGTGACGGAAGGAAGCAGCATAATCAAGGAAAAGATCGAAATGGCGCACGGAAGGTGCCAATGTATCTCGGACATGGGATACACCTATGAGTAAATAATTGCACTGCACTGATTGAAGTCAGGTCTAACATGGAGACTTGCTCTTTGCAAATGAGTGAGTTCTGACATGGAAACAAACTTGCACTGTGAAAATGGAAAAGGAAAATTGGTGAAAGAATAACGTCGTGATCTGATCTGGGACACTACCTTGTCAGAGTGCTGTCTTCGCCGTAGATAGGAATAGAGGAAGAAATGAGGGGCTCTCACCGGAAGAATCCCCGGACTTGAGCAAGATAGCCAAGTGGTCGAGGGAAGGGCCTTGAAGGAGCAGGGAGTCAAAGGGAAAGATGCTTCGGTCTCTGTAGCCAAAATGTCTCTGGCTCTTGTGGGTCGTGTCGGCCCCTTTTATGACCTCTGGTCAGGATTACGTTTCTCTTTCTTCCAGATGGGGCTGTAGACGCTCGGTTCTGGATACTCCGTTTTCTATAACCGTGCCTTGGACCTTGGCACACTCCCTTGACCTGGTGAACCGCGTGGCAAAACAGGGTCACGTGTTTGGTTGGTTGCTATGGGCATCCGAAACTCTCTCCTCTCGCTAATCCTTTCCACCGGTTCTTCTTAGTCTACGGCACAGATTTGTCTCCAGGCAGCTTTATTTCCTGGAACAGAGGTTTTCAGAGTAGTCACGGTTCCATAGAAAAGATTAATAGTGTCCATGGGGTAGTAATTAAGAGATTAAGAAAAGGCATATTGTTTTTCAATAGCCTTCCTGTCAGTCAGCTGTATGAGGAAAAAATGATTGTGCTTCTTTGAAAAGAATGAAACAATTTCAGTTTCACATTAATTTCTGTTAAAAGCATAAAAGTTGTATTGTACTTTACTTCCTTCTGTAATGCTGGGGAGGCGAGTTGGCTTGGGAATTGTGTACCTTCGTAGCACTATCATCAAAGATTTGTTCCAGTTACAGGACAAGACTTATGCCCACAAGAAACAAATTTCATAATCATTTGCAAAAGAAGCTGTCTCAGACTTTATTTTGTAAAGATTCTCGCCAGTTTCACCAAAAGTGAATGAGGATTCTCTGACCTCTGTTCTCATTGAGAATGTGATCACTTGTAATGTAAAGAAACTTCCAACTCCACTGCAAATTGCTCTGTGTACTCTTCAAAAATGACAAATTTCAAAATCATATATCAAATTATTTTGTAACTTGCAACTATGATGAAATGCAACGCTTTTAGAAATAAGCGACATACGTTCTCAATTGATTCTTCCGAATTCTCCAACCTCACTTTCAAATAAATGACTTAATAAGGGATATGTTTGTATTATGGCTAATGAATGAGTAGCAGCTTTTCCATTAGGTGTTTGCAGATCCAGGTCAGTCAGCTACTAAATTGAGAAGGCCAAGTCTTTTGTACTTGAGTGACAGCATCAGTTGTAGCTGATTTCCGAAAGCATCGCATTTCATCACAGTAGCAAGTTACAAAATAATTTGATGGATGCTTTAAAATTTTCCTATCATTCTTGAAAAGCACCCCAAGAGCATTTTGCAGTGAATTGGTTGCGAGGTACACATGGCCGGCAGCCATTACGGCCGCCATTTTGAATTTATCGGAATCTCAAGGGTGGGAACAACACATCTGGCAAACATTGATTACTTGCACCCCAAATGATAAGAATCAGGTGAAAAAAACTTTAACAAACATTAACGGGTTATAGTCAATTTCTGCCTGGCTGTAAGGTTTGTCGAAGGTGATTTCTAGTGCTGGGAATGATGGTTTAAACAAAAAAGCAGGAATAGTCGAGTAAAAATTGATATAAGTGGTCTAGTATTCAGTGATTTTTAGGGGGTGGATTTAGTAAAAAATTTAGTTAAAAGTGAAGTGAAAATAAATAATTTTGGAAGTTGTGGGGGAAGGGATTAGCTTTTCCCAATTGAAAAGGAGAAAAATATCTTTTTCATATGAAATGTTTTCTATATTTGACAATTTCATATGAAAAAGTTCTTTATATATGTGTATATATATACACACACACACATATATATACTATATATATATATTATCTATATATATATATATATATATCCTATATATATATATATATATAGTATATATATATATATATATATATATATATATATATATATATAAATATATAGTATATATATATATATATATATATATATATATATATATTATATACATATATACTATATATATATATATATATATTATATATATATATATATATATTTATATACACTTTATGTATGTGTATTTATATATTTAATTGTATTCCGCATAGAAAAATGGAAAGAGTTTTTCTTAGAAAATGCCCAACAGTTTTGGCCTCCAATGGACCTCTTCTTGGAGCGTTTATTTCCTTAATAAACGCTCCAAGAAGAGGTCCATTGGAGGACGAAATCGTTGGGCATATTCTGAGAAAAGCCCTTTCCATTTTCCTATATGGAATACAATTGAATTAACATATCTAGTGTGCCTGAGAAGATTACAAGTACTATACATACATATATATATATATATATATATATATATATATAATATATATATATATATATATATATATAAATATATATATATATATATTATATATATATATATATATATATATATATATAATATATATCATATATATATATATATATATTATCTTAAAAAGGTGTGGTAGTGAATTGTTAATCTCAGCTTTTTCCGGTTGGAGACAGAGGCGCTTAGTGACAAGTGCTTGGATCCTCGAAGAATGCTGAAATGAAAAACAGTTGGCGACACCTCAGAGATTGCATGCTTGGGGCCGATTGTTGCTAGACACTTCGCAAGGCGTGTCTGTATGTGTGTTTGTAGTGTATGATGTATGGGCCTTGGTGATAGGTGATGAAAAGAAGAGAGGACACTTTTTGATTGCTTGTATCATTGTGCAGAACAAACCTGGACGAGGTTTGAGAACGCTCATCATAAGATAGAGTAAGATGGGACTTTGAAAAGTTAACCTTTGAAGTGAAAAGAGAAAAAGAAGTTTGGTGCGTACACATTCATTTTGATTAACTTTTACATGTGGAGTGGTGTAATAAATATGTCTCTTTATTTCAGATGGGTTCATGGCACCATATAAGAGAATGTGTTCTCTAAGACTTTAATGACTATTAAAATGGCATAGTTAATCAGACAGTGAGATTTAATGGGGGTATTTACTTAAACCTGGTGCAGGCGAGGAAAATGACGGTTTATGGTTTTTTTGGGGGTTCAGACTTTATTCATTCAACTCCATTTTAATGTATTCATTTTGTTCCATGTTAATGTTAGCTAGTTTGGGAAATAAAAAGTATATTTTTGTATCAGAGATGTAGGCAGTTGCTTGTTAGTAGTTTCTTTCATTTGTCTAAACGAGTATCATTTAGTTCTAAAAACTCGTTTAAGAGTTTGGCAGCAGCGTTAAAAGGTTTTTATAGGCTGTAGGTATGCTTCTGAAGAGACTATAGATAGATTAGGCATATTATTTGGAAGAATGTTTGTAATTATGTCACGGGCAACTCGCATTATTGCTGAGTTCAGGTGTAGATACTCGGGGGTGTGGCTGTGTGTGTATGTGTGTGCCAGCCAGTCTTTCTAGCAACGGTTTGGTATGAAGTCGTGTTTCTGGGTTTCGGGGAGGTGAAGTGTAATTTTTGGCATATTAAAGTGTTTACAGGGTATCTTGAATGGATTACTTGCATTGCAAAGGGTAAACAAGTTCTGGCTCCGGTTCTATGAAGACGTGATTGTATAATTTTATATTTCCTTTCCTTTCTTTTTTTTTCATTTTTTATTGGTGTTAATTTACTCAAAAGTGTGTTTATATTTTGATGTCCCCCGAGATTTTGGTGGACATTGGTGGTTTTGTGGTAAGATATACGGAGATAACTGGTATTGTGGGTTAAGCCCTTGTGCAAGAGAGAGAGAGAGAGAGAGAGAGAGAGAGAGAGAGAGAGAGAGAGAGAGAGAGAGGCAGGCGCGTGAACTGGTGCTGATTGAAGCGGTTTTCTCTTGAACTTTTTTTTTTGTCTTCTCCCTGTTTTTTTTTTTTCCCGGCACGACTTGTATTTCATATTAACAGCTGTTCTTATGGTGGTTTGCTGGGTGCGTTGCTTTATTTTTATCTTGTATTGGTGGATGATTATTATTAATTTTTCTGGATTGGGATTTGTGTGTGCATAAATATATTAATGTTACTGAGGTCGGGGAAGATCGTGAGGTATAAGGGCTTTCGTAAAGAGAGCAAAATGGCTGATGCAAGTGGTAAGCAGACTCTGCTTCATTGGATTACAAATGTTAATGCGTGTGTGAGCCCATTCCGCTGGGTTGTGGATGGAGTTCTTTCACAACCGGTGCAAATTTTTATTGAAGGGGTAAATAATTTTTTTAGCGCCAAATGGATTACAGATGATATAGAGGCGCTCACAGAGGCGAAAGCCTTGTTAGATTGCAATAAGGGTGATCTTTCCTTCCGTTGTCGGAGCTTTCAATATGCAAACTGCCGGTCATGGACCGATTTGCAAGCATTTTTAAGGGCAGTTTATGGCTCAAAGGAACATAAGGATATGGTTAGAGATTTAAGAGGGCTATATAAAATCCGGAAAGGCACAACATAGCTCAAAGCTTTTTGACTCAGCGGGAGAATGGATACAAAAATGGAAAACTTCTAAGTGGGTTAGTGGGGGTAAAGTCTCACTTGACAATTTACATAAACTGATCCATTTTGCGATGCTATTACACAACGTACCGGACGCAATAGTGGACAGTTTTGATGAAAAGATTGAACCTACATCAGACGAAGAATTAATTTATGCCCAAATTCAGAAACATATGTCTAAATGCCCCACTGTAGATAGTACATTTTTTAATGGGACCGGTCCAAGAAATACAGTGCAAAGAGACAGAAATTCTGCTCCCCGTTTGTGTGCAAAAGTTGAATATAATAGAAGATCGATTGATCAAAGGCAGCAGCAGTTGCGTTGCTACAATTGCAATAAACCAGGGCACACAAAGAAAGTATGTAGAGTCAAATATTGTGGAATGTGTAAGAGTGTGGATCACTATTGGCAATCTCGTCTGTCTCAGATACAAAAAGATGCGAGACCTACACCTCAAAGTTCTGGGAGTTATGATACGAGAACTTACCAGGCAGGTCCCTTAAGAGGGCAAAGGGATGGGCGAAAGTTTGGAAAGCCAATCAACAAAAAGGGTACAGATGAGTTGTACGTGCCATTGTGGTCTCGTGGGGGACACCACAGAGCCCAGGCCTATAGTTTAGGGAACAGTGGAGGATATTGATATCCTGGTATGTATTGATACCAGTGAGAGTATCAACCTAATGGATCATAATTTGTATCAATCCATGTTCTCCCATTACCCTTTGAAATCGTCAACGGAGACGGTGTGTGATGTGCAAGCCCATAGATTAAACACCCTGGGTTGTGTTAGAATATGGTTTACTCTCGGTGATAGAGTGTTAATAGAACCATTTTTGGGTATAAAAGGGGTTGCATTGGGCAACAGACTTTTGCTGGGTCATCCTGCTTGTAGGAGACACAAGATTTCGGTCCATGCGGGTGTTAGTGGTATAGTGTTTGGAATACCTGGTGTTTTTCTTCCTTATGAGGACGTAATTGAAACTGTGGATATGGAGATTATTGAAAAAGGGGGTGCGTTTGGTGGTGCTAATGGTGATGATACTGGGGATATGGGGAGTGGTAATATCAAAACCCACACTGATGAGACGGGGAATAACTGCGGTGATGTTAAACGAGATATTGGGGGCATGGTGGTAACAATTTTGGTGGATGTTACAATGGCATTATGGGTGGTGATACTGATACTAATATTGATATTATTACTGATACTAACAATGGGGTGGATGTAAGGAGAACCACGGGTGGTGATATTTATGGGATCGTGGAACGGGGAGGTACTAACCACAAATATAAATGTGTTTTATCAGAGGATGTTGTTTTAATGCCAGGTTCAAAGACTATGGTAAAAGTCAAGTTGAGGGAAGTGAGAAAGCCAGCGGATGTGTGTGTAATTGAGGGTAGTGAGAAACTAAGAGGGATTATTAGCATGGCATCAGTGAACGGTGTATCAAACACTGTTGTTACATGGATAGAATTACTGAACTATAATGATGCAGTTAGGAAATACCAAAGGAATACATATGTGGGGGATCTCCAAGATTGGAGTAATGACAGTGGTTCAGTGGCTATTGTAGAGGGAAAATCTGAGTTTTCAGAGGCAGAAATGCAATCAAGGAAACGAATATTTAGAGAACATTAGGTAATGCGGATTATAGTGAGTCTGTTGAAGTGGTCAGCGAGCTCTTGGCAGAATTTGGGGATACAGTAGCTTAGCAAGGTGATAAACTGGGATTGACTAATGTGTTAGAACATAAGGTAAAACTAGGGGAATGCACAAGACCTCTTATATTCCTGCATACCGCATACCTTTAAAAATCAGAGAACAGGTAGAGAAAGAGGTCAATAAATGGGAAGAGGAAGGAATCATTAGGCCTAGTGTGTCTCCATACAACTTTCCTCTTTTAGCAGTGCCTAAGAAGGACGGTTATGTCGTATATGCGTCGATTTTAGACGTTTAAATGAAAAAAACAATCCCTGACTGCTATCCAGCCGCATGCATACCAGATCTTTTTGTAGAAATCGGGGGACATAATATTTATAGCTCAATTGATTTAGCGTAAGGTTTTCTGACGGTCCCTCTTAATGAGAGTAGTAAGTAATATACGGCTTTTTCAGTGCCCAAGGGACACTATGAGTTTACGCGGATGTCGTTCGGTTTATCGGGGAGTCCGATGACTTTTACCAGTTTGGTGAACACAGTTTTGCACATGTTATTGGGTAAAAATGGATGATATATTAGTCGCAACAGACATGATCGTGCAATACCTGGAAGTGCTTAAGGAAGCACTTATGAGGCTTAGATTAGCAGGGTTGAAAATTAAGCTAGCTAAGTGTTCGTTCTGGAAAAAGCAAATCATTTATTTAGACCATGTCATGTCAAAGGAAGGGGTTAGAGTAAACAACGATAAAGTCAAAGCAATAGCGAATTTTCGCAACCCGAGATCAAAGAAAGAAATTAAGTCCTTCCTAGGTATTGCCGGTTTCTTTCGTAGGTTTGTGAAAGGGTTTTCTAACATAGCATCTCTAACAGATAAATTGCGGGAAGACATTCAATTTCAATGGGGGAAACTCAGAGCAATAGTTTTCAGAAACTTAAGGATGCATTAATGAATCCCCCGGTTCTGAAATTTCTAGATTTCAGCAAACCTTTCCCATTAGTGACTGATGCCAGTCAGGAGGGTATAGGTGCTTGCCTTATGCAAAAGTTTGATGGGAAATTCAATCCCATAGCGTTTTATAGCAGGAAGTTTACGACAAATGGCAGCAATGAAAGATCAATGGCTACCATAGATAAAGAGGCCTTTGCAATAGTATCAAGTTTGGTTTATTTTAAAATGCTACTGATGGGGAATAAATTAGAAGTCCTTACAGACCATAAGCCATTATTGGATCTTTTTAATAAGCCAGATTTGTTGCCTAAAAGAACTCGATGGTATTTAACTATCAGGGACTTCGATACAAAGCTCAAATATATGGAAGGCAAATTAAATGTAGTAGCGGACGCCCTTAGTAGAAGTTTTTATGACACAGAAGGATTTCAAATTGCGCTAGTCACTAGCAATTCTATACAATGGGATATAGGTCTCATAGAGCAAAGTCAGGAGGAAGATGAAATTTTGGCAGATGCAAAAGCGTTTCTTAGAGGTGAATCAGTTAGGAAACGTTGTAAATTACCTTTTTCGGGATTAGAATTAGAGGGTAATCTGTTGGTCAGGAAAATTAAATATAAATTGAGGACTAATGAAAGTAAAGGAGACACGACACAGATTGCAATTCTGAAAGTCCTAATTCCAGTGGTTTTGGATATAGTACTCTGCAGGTTCGGTAGTCCACACTTGGGGATAGAAAAAACGTATAATGAGGTGCCTGCTAAATATATTTGGAAAAATATGGGGAAAGATTGGAAAATTTTGTGAAAAACTGTTCAGTATGCAATGCTTGCAAACCTGCAAGGATAACTTCCTGCAAATTAGGGTCATATCCGATACCAAGTAGACCTTTTCAGAGAATACATATGGATATCTTAGGAAATTTGTGTGAATCTAGATATGCGAATAAGTACTTGTTAGTAATAATAGATGAACTTACTAGGATAGAAGAAATTTTTCCACTTAAGCATAAAACAGCTGAAGAAGTAGCTATAGCATTTTTCAATGGTATCATTTGCAGATATGGCTCACCTGAGGTTTTATTGACTGACAAAGACAGAGAATTTGTGAACAAAACGTTAGAATGTTTGGCGGAAGTCATGGGGATACAGAAAGTAACGATTATTCCATACAGACCTGAAGCTAATGAGTTGTGTGAATGAGCGAACAGGAAAGTGCTCGAAGCTCTCAGGAAGACTGTAGGTTGTAATGACAAAAACTGGGATAGATATATTGATGTTGTTAGACATAATATTAACACTATGGTTAGTGATTCCATTAAAATGGGGAAGATACAATCGGAGCATTAATATCTACAGCGAGAGAAAGACATGCTTGTCTCAGCCGTAATCTCGAGGCCACGACCCGAGAAATGGTAGAAAGAAGCAATAGTAGAACATCTGATCCTAAAATCAATGTTGGAGACACCTCAGAGATCACATGCTTGGGGCCGACTGTTGCTAGACACTCCGCAAGGCGTGTCTGTATGTGTGTTCGTTGTGTATGATGTATGGGCCTTGGTGATAGGTGATGAAAAGAAGAGAGGACACGCTTTGATTGCTTTGTGTCATTGTGCAGAACACACCTGGAGGAGGTTTGAGAATGCCCATCATAAGGTAGAGTAAGATGAGACTTTGAAAAGTTAACCTTTGAAGTGAAAAGAGAAAAAGAAGTGTGATGCATACACATTCATTTTGATTAACTTTTACATGTGGAGTGGTGTAATAAACATGTCTCTTTATTTCAGATGGGTTCATGGCACCATATAAAAGAATGTGTTCTCTAAGACTTTAATGACTATTAAAATGGCGTAGTTAATTGGACAGTGAGATTTAGTGGGGTATTTACTTAAACCTGGTGCAGGAGAGGAAAATCACAATTTATGGTTTTTTGGGGAGTTCAGACTTTATTTATGCAACTCAATTTTAATGTATTAATTTTGTTCCATGTTAATGTTAGCTAGTTTGGGAAATAAAAGTATATTTTTGTATCTACGAGGGTTTATTAACCTAGTCTTCCATTTCAGTTTCAGCCACAGATATGTAGGCAGTTGCTTGTTAGTAGTTTCTTTCATTTGTCTAAACGAGTGTCATTTAGTTCTGAAAACTCGTTTAAGATATAATATATATATATATTTATATATATATAACATTATAATATATTTATATATATATATATATATATAATATATATTATATATATATATATATATATGTATATATATATATATATATATATATATATATATATATATATATATATATATATATATATATGTATGTATGTATGTATGTTGTATGTATGTATGTATGTATGTATGTATGTATATATGTATTAATAAGTATGGTATGTATGTATTATATGTAAAATTAAATATATTACGTGTACAAGAGTAGATATTTATTACTAAAAAAATCGATCAGCTCTAGATAGAAAAAAAAATAGCTTTTATGTCGGTGTTTAGAAAAAGTTCACAATCCTTGCACAGTAACCCGTTCACAACCAAAATATGTCTCCTTTTTTATCGTAGTATGAAATAACAAGGCCATTTTTTTTTCTGAATTTGATAAAGTAACCATTATCGTATCAGATATTTTGCTCATTCAGTTGTCATTTAGTTTTACATGTATTATGGACATGTTTTCAAAGTTCGGTAACTATATCTTTGTATACTTTTAAGGATATGACGTTTGGTAATGATTTACTCTAGTTCCCTAGTCATACCATTTGAAGACTTTCGCGCATTTAAAGGGGGGGGGGTTGTTAAGAGGTTATTGTTTAGATATGTTTCCCTTTTTTCCATTTCTTTAAAATAATGCAGGACAGGATTTTCTTTTCTAATAGCTGATTTCTTCTTTCTGTATCTTCTACTTACTTCTGTTACTTCTTTCAAATGAACACCATATTCTTTGGAAGCTTGAGTTTGAAGTCGAAGTCAGTGCCCCTGTAGGTTTGTCCCATATGAATAAGGTTCAAATTCTGAATAATAATAATAATAATAATAATAATAATAATAATAATAATAATAATAATAATAATAATAATAGTAATAATAATAAGTAATAATAATAATAATAATAATAATAATAATAATAATAATAATAATAATAATAATAATAATAATAATAATAATAATATAATGAATTAATTTCTTTGAGTAGAGTGGCTACTTGAATTAGAACCTTAATACTCTTATTGCAACAGAAAAGAGATAAAAAAAAAAAATACAATTAATTGACTTTCGTACCCTGTCTTATTCATGCATGATTTCAAAATAACTGAATTACATTTTAAGTTCAGGGAAAATAAATTGAGTTAATAACCCCTTCATCCAAGATATTGCCTCGCCTAACGTTGACTTTCAGAAAGTTAATTAGAAAGCTGAAGGGAAAGAGGACGTATCAAAGAAGACCCAGTGAAAAGAAGTAGAAAGTTGAAAAGACCAACCTTGCACAAGCGTTAATTGAAAAGAGGTCAGAAGAGGTCACTCTGAGATGTATAGAGTTTTGTAAAGGCTCTTTATTTATTTTTTTTTATTTGTTTATGTTCTCTTTTGTTCACGATGCAACGGTGACATGTCAGTTATTAAGGTGAATTTGTTGAAAAGTGATGGTAAAAGTTGTAGTGAGAAAAGTATTGTTTTTGTAATGGCTATGGGGTCGTCATTCTTTAAGATAGAGATGGTCTTGTTAGTGGGGTCTGTCTGTCATTGAAAATTAAATTACAGTACTGTATTGATTAATACACTTTCACTCATGTCATGGAAAAAGTACGGATTGGAGAGATAAAATGTCAGTTAAAAAATAATTTTTGCTTGTGTGTTTTTTATATATATTTTCATCTGAAAAATGAAAGGGAAATGATGAAGTTCTTGATAGATGAGTTGTGAATTTCTTTTTTTTTACTTTATAAAGTTTATATGAAATTTGATTGTTCATGAATTCAGATAAGATAGTTTTGAAATATTTTAAGATGAGGTATCACAGTTATTGTATTCATAAAAAAAAAGATTGTCATCTATACCAGTATGTATTAGTCGAAACGCTTTAAAATAAATGTTAGAAAAGAAAGTTGCCAAAGTATATAATTTAAAAAATAGATAAAATGACACAGAATGTACTTATCAAAAATCCAGTAAATTGATTTAATATTTTTACAGTTACCAAAATGCCATGAAAAATCGTATCTCTGGCTGGACGTTTGTCAATGATCCTGGCAGAGATTCGTAAAA